>NC_071469.1:81269430-81351930 GCF_028500815.1 Rissa tridactyla | reverse complement strand
TACACACACCGAGCCCCAACCCACAGCCTCACCCGTGCAGGCAAACTCCTCTTCCGAAGCCTGGAGCAGGTGGAAGGACTCTGGAAGGACCGTGCTCTTGGCCTTTTCCTGCCCAATTTCACAAGGTTAATGAGACCTGCAGAGGAATCTCTGCTGGAGACGGGGCAACACGAGCCTTGCAGAGCATCACATCTGGAGTCCAGAGGCGCTTGCCTCCCCCATTTGCATTTGCTTCCCACTCCCTCATACGGAGCGGGATCAGTGATTCTCTCTCCTTCGCAAAGAGCTCGAACAAGGACTGAAAGGAACTGTGGATGAAATGAAGAGGAATAAAGGGGAAGGAGATTTTAAAATGAAGTCTAGTTATTTTTTAATCTCATACCTGAAATTTATAGCATCATTCTCCCCTCTGAATAAACAACTATTCTGTCCCCTCCAATTACAACGCTCAAAGCTGACTGCTACATGCAATGTCAAATTTACACTGGTGCCTTTTATCAGGATTTCCTTTCATATTGCTCTCTAAGCAGTGACTTTGTAAGGAGATTAACTGCATTATATGCCACACATTAAACAAACCCACATGTATACAACACAGCTTTTAAGAGATTTCTGCTTTCCCCAGGATGGCCTTTCCTATCTTTGAAGGTCTTGGGTTTTAGCACCCTGTCCCTCAAGCACTGGTCCACTACCACCATCGGCAGAGAGAAGGAGTTCCAGATAGATCCAGTATCCATCTACGCTGCCAATAAATCAGGTGGAGATAGCTTTATTATTCCTATTTCATGGGGAAATTGCTGATCAGCTCTGCTTGTTATCCGAGATAAAGGCAAGAGGAAAAATAGTGGAGACTGACAATCAAGACAAGGCACGCGTTTCCCAATAAAGGCATCTTCTAAAGAGAAGTTCCTTCAATAAGTTCATTTAATTTTTTCTTAATGCTTGTTCTAACTTTTTGAAAAAGCTTTTCTCTCACTGGTTTCACCTAAACCAAACATAAACCAGACAAAAACAAACAGCAACTCTCTCAAACACTGTGCAACCCACAGCAACATCATTGGCAACTTCTCATTCATTCAGTGACATAAATTGGGTCAAACATAGATATTTTCTAAGGGACCATCTACAGATAACTCCTGTAAGCACCATCTTTCATGAGACTGCCCAAAGCGGCAGTTTGTTACTGAAATGGATCCACAGAGCTGTGATGCTGATACTCGGGTAGTCGGGATGCGGGTGTACTGTTCCTTCCCACAGACCTACCTGCTACTGGGCAGCGACACCCAACGAGACAGAACCTGGGTGGATGAAGAGCCAATTCTTCACCTTCAAGTTGCACGCTGCTTTCTTTGCTTTTCAAGGGCTGTGTTGATTCTCTGTATTAGATTACTCAGTTTCCTGTTTTCTGCTCACATGCATACAGCACTGTCGTCTCCCAAACCGAGCAGGTCAGGGATGCTGGAGGGACCAGCTCCCGCTGCCAATCCCTTCCTGCCTTCCCTTGCCTTCTTGTAAGACTTTGAAATGTCTTTTCTCTCACCTTCATTTGTTATCTATCCCATCTCTTACAGCACCTGTAATGCTTTTCCCAATTTCTATCGCTCTCTGGCACATTCTTTTCCTTGACTTTCTGTCAACACACCTAGCACCCCTGAAAGTTTCAATTCTCTACCTATCAAAGCTACTAAAATAAGGCTCTATAGAATGACTGACTTTGTCATACAGGTCTGAAAAAAGAGAATTTTGTTTTAAATAGTATTATTACTGATTCAGATAGTGGGAGACAGATCAAATATGCTTCTCTTTTTGTAGGGGATGAAATAATTTAAATGCATGATGCAATTGTCCGTCCTTTTCCTGTGCAAATAAGAAACCTGCATTCAAGCAACTCCACGTTCAGCTGTTTTTCCAGCTGGAAAGATGGAAAAAAAATCAGAATATTCATTCACTCTCTGAAGAGGAAGCAACCGGTCTTTACACAACATAAATTTTATATTTTATATAATATATAAATTTTATATTTAACGTAGAAGCTGATCCAAGATCTTGACTTCATAGAGATGAGAGGCAGCCTGCTCGTACATTACTTAGCCAATCCTGCTCAACTACAACTAGGATTATGTATATGAAAACTATTCCTACGTGAACAAAATTAAGAGAAATAAAAAACTGAAAAGTCTGAATGCAGTCATCAGCCAAAACTTTCTTCAAATGGACACAATCTGGGTACCAAAATGATGGAGAAGCCTCATACATGCAGCCTGAAAAGTTACTGAAGTGATGCTGCACAGTGTTCACATAACCAGACATACCAAGGTTTCTTCCTCCAGTATCCCCCTCTCTCATGATGCTGGTTTCTGCCATTACGGATTTTTCTTTGCAAGACACCGTACTGTTTTGGGAACTAATCCCTTTTCCCTATAAACTTTTTCTTGCCCTGGACACACAGTTGTCCCCTGTCCCTGTGACTAACAACAGAAAGCAGTTGATAACTGCGTACCATCCCTCTCCAGTCCTAAACTGTACCAACCACTGATTGCTCTGGCTTAGAGAAACCCAACTGACAATTAGAAAACAGCAACTAAATAACTTGGGTGGTCATTCAGGAAGCAGATTATTGCAAGCTACCACCAAGCTACCACCATGCAAGTATCATAGGTCTCAGAGTGAAATCAAAGTAGTACACGCTTCTTTCTAGGGCATTTTACCCAAAAAATAACTTCGGTGATGTAAACAGAAGGTGTGACTTTGAAGAACACATGGATATCCACAGCAGAAGTTGGGCACCTAATTGTAATGATCACTCAATACTACTTAAGTTATTATGTGGTCTAAGCGTATAAACAAAGAGTACCAAATTCAAGAGCAATAGCAATAAGGGAGACCAAAAGTCTTTGTTCCAGCCCATCCAAGAGGAAGCTGCTGAGCACCGAGATACGACTTCCAACCTGAATTATCCTATGATCCTATGATCCACAGAGTCTGAAAGGCAGGGTGATGGTCACTCCTTACAAAACAGAATCTCAAAGGGGCAGGAATGGGACACCCATCCAGAGTGGTAGCAGAGATCACATATCTCCAGCAAGAAGTAGGAGCATGCAAAACCCCCTGAAGGCAATAATTACCCAAACATCCACATCGTTCTGGGGTCCCTAAGAAGCAGAAGCGAGGGATCGATTTGGCCAGGACCAGCCACAGAGGCAGTGACAGAGCCTGCGAACTCCTCCTCACCTGCTGCAGCCCACGGAGGGTTTCTGCGTCCTCCTCCGCAGCCCCACGCGCAGAGCGAGTACCGCTGCAGGTGACATCACCAAGTTGCTTTGCTTTATTTGCGTTTACACATTCAGGTATGCCTACACATATGCTGACATAGGGCCACATATTTCTGGTATTTTCATTTGTTGCAGCATCGCATACACGGTAAATACATCCATCCTGCTGCAGTAAATCATCATTTTACAATGAATATATACCTAGATTATTACTGTAATGCTGATGTATTGAACCATTAGTATAAAAAAGCAAGCAGGTGATAAAAATGATGCAAAGACTCCCATAAAGTGAGAAACAAAACCCAAACCACTGTAGCAAACATTAGCACTGAGATAAGTAAATTAGTGATTATTCTGGAGATAAATTAGTGGGTAGATAGGAGTTCGTAAAGTATATGTTGCTGCTTGTATCTTTTTCAGTTGGGAACTGTGAGCCGCGTCTTCCAAAATATCTATGTAGCATCAGTGCCATAATATGGATGGATATTTAAGACTAGGCTACGACCGTGACTCTAAGACAATTGCCTTCCATACAAGTCAGCACACCAGCAAATTTCATCCTTATTAACTTTGCTGCTTTTATACATCGCACTAATTAAAAACCCTACCATAAAAGTTGCTCTCAGATACTTTGCATAGAGTAAATATGCTGTGGGAATCCGGTATAACTGCAAATTTGCCTCTAACTAGAAAACAGTCAGTGACCCTGAAGAGATCAATTTTTAGGCAGCAATAGAAGGTATCCACAGAACAGAGAGATTAACTCTTCTCAGCATTTCAAGACTCCCAGTGAAATCTAATCTTCAGAGAAAGCGTACATCCAGAGTGGCTTTGGAATCCAGACCTAATATATTGAGAAACTTTCAAAGCAGGTCATTTATTTGACATAATTGTGCGAACATCCCTTTAAGCTGTGCAAACCAGAAAGATCATTTCAAAATATTAACTTATTTCTTGCTATCAACAACAATGCAATTAATTCCCCTCAATAAAGATTGTTTTTGCAAAAGAGCAATAAGGTGCCTCTGCAGGGGGCATCATTATCATTAAATAATCACACCCCAGGAGACGCGAGGCACTCTGCTGCACCATGTACATTTTAGCACTCCAGAGTATGATTAGTTTGTGTTAACCACACCCCAGCATAGCTAATTGGGAAAAGACTCTATAAACTGAGGAAATTTCTGCATTTATTTTATCATATTTTTGGAACGGACAGTGAAACCAAGACGCTTCTCGCCAGTCCCATGGAAAAGGTGGCCAGACCTGACCCAACCAGGCAATGTCTTCCTATGTGTTGCGTGAAAGGGGCAAAGCGGTTGCTGCAATGGAGGCAGAAGGAGCCCCTAACGCCAACTTGCGGCGGTAATGCATGTTAATATCTGCATCCTCGAAAAATTATGTGAGCGAATCCCCATGCATAACAAGGAGTTATGACTTTGGGATGCTATGTTTTTCTATAAAAACCAAAACAAGCCCAGCTGTCCTGCGCATATATGCAGGAAAACAGACACACGATATTTTAATGGAATTGCTGCTTTTGATCTGCAGGATGGTTTATGTCACTTTGGACAGTCTGCTGTGATATATGGCAAACTTTTGGAAGTGAATGGATTTTTTAAAAAATATATGCTTTCAGAACATAGATAATTGCTTTGCACAGTGCTGTAGTTGTCCTGAGGACTTGGTGGTTGGTTTTTTTGGTTTAAAGCAGCAGTCTTTACCAAAGAACGCATCCTGGAAATTAGATACTCCTGTTGTGAATGGAAGTTATGACGATTATACTCTAGATCTGTTGATTTTCCCTTGCTGAAAAGAACACGGAAGAAAGTGATGGAAGAATCATGGGTTTGTACGCAATTTGACTGTGAATAAAGCAGAAACCAGCTCATCATTCTGGAGATGAAATTCAAGCCTGCTTTGAGAGCCGCAGGCACAACTTCAAAGGCAACCACATAGGCACGAGATCAGCACTGCGTATCTAGAACCATATGCGAGGGTAAAGAAGCTCAGTAACAATCCCAGTGTGGGTCAAGCCTCACTGCTGGAGGAGACCTACCAGCCCTTTTCTGGGATACTACATCCCACCCATTATTTTCTGCAGGTGTAAGGGAAGGGGGGCTGCAAGGGAATGGTACCTTTTCAAAGAGATGGGGGGGACACCATGGAGATGTCCCCCTTGGGTGCTGAGAGCACATGTCCAGGACAAGGCCACATGACCAGTGACAAAGAAGACACTATAGTCGCTTAAAGACTGTGAGAAACCATGACCACAAGAAGTCCTTACTACACACAAGTCCTTCATGGGTTGGGTATGACCGGTAGACCTGTGTGGAAGAGACTAGCGAGCAGCATTAGTAGCTTGGACTACCTCTACATCTAGTGCTGTCATCCATTTCTTCTCATCAGTTCAAAGAAGAGACAGAAAGTTTTGGATAAGACGTATAGGCTGGGTGCACCGAGTCTTACCAAAGTGCTCTTGTTCCTCCTCAGCAGCCAAGAATTTCACTGGGTGTGGGGGCGTCATTAAAGCTGAATTAGCGAAGCTTCTCCCATTTACTGATCAGAGCAAGTTGAACAATGGTTGTTCAAGAGAATAAAACAAAAATGAGAAAGGAATTAGAGATACAGCAATTCAAATGAAGCAAACAATACCATATGCATGAGCAGGCAATATACTTTTTGTTAACACAGGTTATTTTATAATCAATATTTAAAGTCATTTTATCAGTAAGCGTAACTGATACTTCATGACTATGTATGTGTACCGGTAAGCTATAGATTTATAAATATGAGGGTTATCATGACTTCAGTGTAGCAAGGCACAGCCGTTTTAAAATTGAAATTGTCAGATTTTATCAGTTATCTCTTTCCACAGGATAATGTAACTTTACAATTACTTAGCTCATAAAGAACTAATTTCATTCAGCTTCCAATAAATACTTTCAAAATAGGAGTCTATGGCAAGATTCCTTGAGTGGTCGAATTATGAACAATAACGGCCATACAGACTTTGAAGGAAAGTCTTGATAATGAGATTAATACCTGCAGGCTTCCCACACAAAGATTTAGTTTTATAAGCAATTAATAACAACCTCTTTTTTCTATTTTTTGTGTATTACAAAAGAAAATAAGTTATTGATTTCGACTGCAAAAATAACTATTTGCATAACTTTGTTGATTGTATGTTCTACTAGCACAATCAGAATTAATTGGAGCAAAATATTTTATTATTTTTAAATGGGTAAAGATTTTATATATATTAGCATTTGTATCTGATTAGAACAGTCTGTTTACCAGCACTATTAGGAGCACAGAACAGATTACCATATTCAATCCACGCTATGGCATAAAGCCTTCCTGTTGGCACCTCTGTACTGACTTGTGGGTAGACCTTTGAAAGCCTTCCTGAACTTTAAACACGATGAGTATTAGCAACTATCACTCAGCTCCTATTACATTCTACATATCATGTTCTTAATTAAATATTAAGAGTGAAACAGCAGACAGTCAGTGATGTATGGGAATTTTGCTACTTAATTCCACTTCATTTACCTGATAAACCTCGTTCTTCCCTCCGCGCATGTATGTGGGAGGAAGCTCACCCAGCAGAAGGTCAGTCAGAGCATCTAAGTTTAGACTACACATATAGCTGATGGAGGACGATCACCTGCCTTTAGGTGGTGCTTCTATTCTCTGGAGAGAAGCAAGTGGGATGCCTGCAAGTTAGACAACCTGGATACACCCTTCACCTGCAATAGGACAAAGCCAGAATTCTGCAATGAAATAAAATAATTCACACCACCATTCATCTTTCTCAATTCAGTATGTCTCTAAACGGATCACATTTGCTATGAAACCAAATATAAACTTTATCTTTAAATTGTATGCACGACTATCTTACATTACCTTTTTTTGTGAGAACAGCTCTCTGTGAGTATAATGGTTTCAAACTAAGGCAACCTAGTGATACCACCTTTAAGTTGATGAACTAGTCATGCAATATACTGCGCTCATTTAAAAATTTATATTCATACTCAGGCCCTCAGTCTGAGTAAACACCAAATCCTTTCTGGTTCCCAGACTGAAAGACTTTTTTTTCAGTAGCTTATTTTCTAAATGAATTCATCACGAACTGAATGACTGACACCACACTGAGCGAGAGCTTTGGTAGCATCCACGCTCATCTGATGTTTCTCTCCAGCCACCAGGCAGCAGGCGAGTGTCGCTGGGCCAGGTGGTCCTGAGTAATAGAAGCCATCTTCTGCTCAAAACAGCAGCAGCAGCAGGTTGCTGTAGCTGGGAAATGGGGGAATACTAGGTGAAGAAATATATCACTCGACGCGCATGGTAAGAATTCACAGATTCTGAGAAATGATGTTTTAAAAAACAAGCTTTTGCCAGGACGGGACTCTGGTCCCCGGCAGTTTGGCATTCCCCGGTTGGCAGCGAGCTCCAGCAGCACTTCCAGGATCTCTCTTCTCTACCCAGTGAGTTTTAGTGTGGGGTTTGTTTGGGTGTTTTGTTTTTGTTTTTTTTTTCCAAGGACACTAACTACTTTATTTTTGACCCAGCCTTCCCCTGCTGAATTTGGTTGGAATTGGCTTCTTGACTGAAAAGCTTCTAGGGAAGGTGGGCAGGGACACAGCCACGTGGTTGCATCAATCCCTGCTTTCCACCGCACGTGCTCACCTCGCACCTCCCAGCTCAGGCAGCATCAGAGTATTTGGGTTTGGTTTTTGCCTAGCAGGGTTATGCGCAAATTTTGGCCGGCCACCAACTTGCGAGAGGCAGCTCATCGGATCTGTTTTCTCATGCTTGCTTTCCCTGAACGACTACCAGCTGAAATAGATGCAATCAGAGAATTAACCAGAGAATTTTCAAATTCTCCCACAGCAATTAACATAAAAATAAGAAAAAGGAGTGGGAATGAGAGAGAACATATGTGTGTGTGTTTGGGGAGATTCATGGCATTAGGTTTTAAAGATAAGTACAATTTAGGACTATTTGGTGCCCCAGTATTTGAATGGCTCAACTTACTAATAGGAAAAAGCATTTTAAAAACTCAAACAACTGTAGCAGGTTCTTGAATTTCATCTGGTTTGAATATTTGAAATCCCTGACAGGCTGGCTAGTCATCCAACATGAACAGAAACAAAATAAAATGACATGGGACCAGTCCACGCGCAGATTAACTACAGGCACAGAAAGCACAGAGGGGAAAAAGCAGTAAGAAATTAAAGGAAAATTCTAAATACCTAATAAATCTGAGAATTTCATAAACATTCCACACAGAGGAAAGAAAATATGGCAACTAAATTATGCATTCAGAATTGTATGCTTAACTGGGATACTTCGCACTTGGATTTTGGTGAATGCCGCTTTTAATTCCATTGCAGATGTTCGTATTCATAACACGGACTATGCCCAAATTTAGCCAATATCAAACTGCTTTTTTACATATACTACAAATATCATATGCCTACAAAAGAGGCTGGAATTAAAAAGTAGAGAATGTAAACTGGACTGTGAAAGAGGAAAAGGAGAATAGATGAAAATAATTTTTAGAAACACCAGTTCTTGGAAAATCACTATTAGCAAATTATCAGTTGCTTCTTCAAATAAGACGACTTTTAATCAATATGCAAAAAAAAAAAAAATAATCAATCGCATCTCTCATTTTTTATCCTTTCTTTTGCCTTCATATTTTATGTACAGTAACTCACATTTCTCAGCCCACTGTGTAGCTATGAACTGAAACCAAACATTCAGACAGTAAATGAAGCTGCAGTTTGTATTTATAATGCTCCTATAACTATGTATATATATATTATACAATCTCAATCTCTGTTAAAAAAAAGAGGCAGTTCAATAGAAAGAGATCATTTTATTAAAAAATCATGAATGCAACTGCACTCATTCAACCTTAGAAATGTTTTGATGGCTTTTCAGCACCGCAATATATTTAGATGGGAATATGTCATTAATATAAACAGCAGAATAGAAACTATTAAACTAACACAATTTAAAACTGAGCAAACCTGAGTATTTGATTAAAGTTTTTGTACATTCTATACACTTGAACAGGTAACATAGAAGCATAATATTTTTGTTGATTTTTAATTTGTTAGAAGTATTACACTTGAAAAGCTAAATTTTCAGTAGTTTGTATTTAGAAATTAGAATTCTTGTCCTGTAGGAGCTTCTTTAGTCTGATTTTCCAAGCTATATTCTGAATTTCAAGAGAAGCCTAAGACAAAAAGCAGTAACGAAGCACACTGCAGGAACCGTCTCCTTTGTTACAGAGCAACCGTAAATGTTCTGAGTTTGAGTCCGTGTACGTTTGGTAACTTTCAGTTGCAAAGATAAAATCCAATTCCACATATATTTAATGGATACAAAATTTTCTAGAAGATTTGCAAACAAAACACTACAGTTACAAAGGTCGTGCATTAATATGTAGTTTAGCCTTTAATGGATGTGTTTATTTTTCTAGACTGAATAATTAGCCAAGCATTTTTTTCCCCAGAATAATATTGCATTACACAAATGCAGGGAATTGCTTACTAAAAACAATTTAAATTATAGCTCATATGCAGCGTGTGCAATAACTGTGCTCCTATCTCTAGGATATTAGGGGTAAATTTTTAAAGCAGGGCACAGAACATAATCTTGTTATTTGCTAACTGGATTTGTGTGCTTAAGACTCACACACTGCTTTGAAAAATTACCCCTTCAGAAGACTGACCTGGGCGAGGGACGGGAGTTTTCAACCTGGATGGAAACAGAAGTTGTAACCGAGCCTGGCAGCGAAGGCTGGCTTAGCAAAATGACTTACTGTAGTCATACTATCGTTTGAATGGCCAAATTAAAGAAACTAATTCTTATTCTAATCACATCCAGCGAAATTCTGATATGCTGACACCCAAAATTATGGCTCTGTCATTAGAAAGAGAATGAGTGGGAATGTTTTGAAATTTTTTCTGTAAATTATGAAATCGACAGTGGCCTAAATGACAAGATATGACATTTTTGTTTTTTGATTATACAGTTAAAAGTTTTTAGTACTAGGCTTAATTTCAAGGGTGAATTGCATCAGAGTGGATCTAATCCAAATGAAATACCTTTAAGATTCTTACTTCTTCAACTATTAGAGATCTATCATGTCTCCTGCATGAAGCCTCATTTTCATGTTAGAACAGATGGGCAAAATTGTCATTAACAGAAACTGACAACTCTAAAACTGAAATATAGATTTAGAAAGGAATCTAATGAATTAAATCAATGTTATTGCAATGAAAGCCAAAGAAATTAATAGTGATTTGTAAAGTTACCCTGTATTTTAACCTCAGTATATTTTAGTCAGTGCGGTTTTAACATTCACAATACCTTTTCAGATTCATTGTTAATGTCCTACCGCATAATACGCTCTTGTCTTAATATATCACCTGCTCTTAGGAGAGTCCAGGACTTTGGGCTCCGTTCAACCAGACCAGTCTCTGAGGTGCTGAGAAAAAAATGACAAATCTGAGTTTATTTGCATTTCCCCCTGTCCTGCCGCACAGAGACTGTGGCATTCCCGTGTGTCATGCACTTCTAGAGCAGACTCCTACGTTTACACGTTTCTAATCAAAATTGCTTGCGAGGATGGAGTAGCTCAAAACTCACTTCAAGTCAAGGCTCAGTTTTTTTGGAAACTTCTTTAAGGGATGTGTGTCATTTATTTTCAGCCCTCTAACTCCAAAATGAAATATTTTCCAGTTAATCTGTCTTGCTAAATTTGGGGGTGGGGGGTGTTTATTCGTGTATCTAATGTAACAGCTAAGATTTTTGATATAGCACATATACAGCCATGAACGAGGACAAGTACCTTCACATTGTCCAAGGACACTTTGTTGTGAAGCTATGGAAGCTAGAAGACAGCGTATCAGATGGATATAAATTAATTACCATAGTCGTAAGACTCAGCCCAAGTTGCAAGGGGAGCAGAAGCAGCACTCAGAAGTCTTCCCAGGCTAACTGCCTGCACCCCCTACCAGCTAAGCCAGAACTGCTCTCCCCATGGCTCATAAAGCTTCACAACCCTGGTCTAGGCACCTTTCTACAAGATAACTCTTTTCTCTGTGACTGTTTTTCTTTCTCAAAGAAGAAGGACTGTTTAAATCTTTTTTTTCCTTGCAGACTACCAAAAATAAGCAGTTTTTATACACAGGCCCCTTTACTTTTGCATGTATAGGCAGGTAGCTGCATTTTTAAAGTAGTGTCAATGTTTATTCATATTGCAAGGCTAGAAGTAAAATAAGCAAAACATACATATAACGTAAACTGGGCGGCTGAAAGGAAATGCCAGAAATGGGTGCTGAAAGCTCTCACCCATCAGCGTGATGGAGAATCCAACAAGAGAAAGGAGACTTGTGTCACTGGTGATATTAAAACGGATTAAACAAAAGGAAAAGATCAATGTGTGCTTGGTGTCTTTTTCAGTAACAGGAAGGTTTCAGAAGCAGAAGAAATGCAATATTTGAGCTGAATCCTTTAAACCAAATTATCTGCCATTTTGAGCCATATTTCAAGCCACAACATCATAAAACTGTAACTTTGCATGTCACGTTTCAGCAACTGCTGCTTATTACATCATGCAAGACCAATAACGTATTCGATTGTACAGAAGTATTTATCCAATTGTCTATTTTACCCAATAAAATGTTGACTCTATGTTTTCTCCTAACTGGTTTATATCGCCTCCTGGTCCACGCTTTCTTAGCATCTCTCGACTCCCCTGCTTTTGGTTTTACTGCATCTCCCCTTCCACCCTCCTTTGCCAGTGGGCAAAGCCCAAGGAGAAGGTAGAAGGGGCGTGCAGCTCGCACGCTGGGGATAACGGGTAGAGAGCACTCTCCTCCCCTCCCCCTGACTCTGATCCTCGAGTCACCAGAAAGCAAAATATGTCACCTTAGTTTCTATTGAGAGCCTTAAAGAATCCCAAAAATATATTCATGATACCAGGTCTGGAATTCGCTTAAGGACATAGTCTTAGGATCTTGTCCGACACGACTGAACAGTCACCAGCTGACTGACAACTCACTCAGCACACACGCATGCAAAATAGGAAACAAACATCAACTGTTTTGAAAAAATAAGATCTGTGGAAGAGAAAGAATCAGAAAATTATTTCCGAAGCTCAGAGACTTAATAATGAAGGCAGTGTTCAAAAGATACTTAAAGAGCATTACAGACAGAGTAAGGGTTTAAAGTGCTATTTTTAGCAATGTTCAATAAAACATGCATCTGCTATATGTTTTTGATTTTATGAGGGAGCTTTTTCTTCCTGACACTGCAGCGGGTTTGTCAAACTTCAGTCTAGTACAAATCATTTGATTGAAAAGTGCGACAGAGACACAAACAACAAGATCCCACCTCCAGAAACCTCTTTTTGTTTCAAAAATTTCCATTTGGATTCAGAGGCTGAGGATCAAGCCAAGTAAAAATACAGCGTGCCATTGAAATGGAGATGTTTTATTGAGAGCAATCTCGTGCCAGCAATATCTGTTATTCTCCCCACATGCAGCAAACTCACCCATACATTTTTTAAATGCAACTAACCTTTGTTTATTAAACAAATCAATCTAAGAGTAGAAAGTGTGATTTTAATTGCAGTTTTGCATTTAACGAGGCATTGCGAAGGTCTGGCTGGGAATTTCCCAGCTGCTTTCTGGGGAGCTAGACCCCCCCAGACCCTGCCAGGCTCCCCAGGTTTCCCCCTCTCCCCGTGCCGGCAGAGCACCACGCTGGGTTTTTAGGCATTCAGCACACCCTTCACCTCCACTCACCCGCTCATGCATTCGCTACCCCCTATTTACATACATTACGCCCGCGCCGCCGTGCCAGCCCTGGGTATTTTGGCAGGCTGGGCTGCCCAGCCTTCGCCTTGTGCTCAACCCGAGGGCGAGCATCCCGGCTCCCACGGCGAGTGGGGGCACCCCGAGCCCCCTGCGCTGGGAAAGGGCTCGGTTCAGCGCGGTGTGCCACCGCAACCCCCTCCCACAGAAGGTACGCGAGGCGGTGATCTATTTCACTCCCTATGATTAGTGCCAGACTAACTGTTCAAAGGGAAGCCAGTGCCACTTCGCTAATTTAGTCACATACAATATTAGATCTTTGAAATATGCCTTATGTACCGCCTGCATTACCTTTTACAGACAAATACAAAAACATGGTCAACATTTGCAGTAAAATTATCATAGAAATGCCATCTGAAACCTTATTTCCTTTTACAATGTGCATTTCACAAATAACTTGTATTAAAATTATGTTTTACAGGGCAGAAATAGAAAACAAATACTCCTAGTAATTTAAACAGGCATTTGCATAACATGACTAAAAACATGTTAGAAAGAGAGTTCTGCAGCTGGAAGAGTGAGGTAAAAATACAGATACAGTGATTTTAACACTGAATGTAAAAATGCCTTTTAGCTGTCATAATTAGTGAATTAAAGTGTACTTTCATCAAAACCATTCTAACTAAGATTACTATTATTGTTCTTACTTACTGCTTCCTGCTTGTTAAATAGCATAATATTAGTAACAGGTAAATCACAGATCTCCAGAAAATCTCTTCACTGAAGCATCACCCAAAAATATTACCTTATTCAAGCCTCTGCCTTGCAAAACCCACTTCCTATAGTGACAAATTGTTATTTACAAAGCTACACAGTTGCTCAAAGTGTTTTAAGATTAATTATGTCTTGGCGTTCAAAAAAATCGGGTTAACCCGTGACGCTGGGGAGTTTAGAGGAGCAGACAGAGCGGAGCGATGCCCAGCCCTGCATCCTGGGGGACCCGGCAGCACTGTGGGTGGGTGCCGGCCGGGAGGCTGCTCCCAGCACACGGGGTGACACAGAGGAAGGTGTCATTTGTGACTGGGGTGAAATTATAAGTAGTTAGGGAACAATTTGCTACAAGAATACCAGAGGAAATGGAGGCAGATGCACAGGAGCTGTGAGGGCAACCGGGAGCAAGTCCCGCTGGAGGAGGGAAGGAGGAAGAGGTGGTAACTCCCCGGGAGCTGAAATAAGATTATCGATGTACTTCACGGAAGGCACATCAGATCCCAACGTGGACGAGATTGGATCAGGCATTTTAAGCCTTCTGTCACAAGTGTCTTAGATGGCGGACTTCTCTGACAATCTATAGGAACTTGCAGTCTCATTTAAAAAAAAAATAAAATGTGCTATTCTCTACAACACAGAGATTCTTAAATATTTAAAAGCCTTCTCCATTGGTTGTTCATCAGATTGATTATGATGCATATTTCAGCAGGGTTTTTTTTCTAAAAATGCTCATCAGAGGATCAAGAAACGAGGTGTTCTGTGTGCTCTACATTGATTCACACTATTTCATTTTAATTCCAAAATACCGAATTCAGAAAACTGCCAAGAAAACAAAGCAGGAAATGTTTGTGTTTTGCTGCATGTTGCATATGCTCTATGGTAACCAAGAACACAAAAGAAATAGATGATGCTGCATTCCTCAGCCTATCACTCTCCCGCTAGCAAGCAGAGGAATAAAAACCGGTAGCACTATAACTTCCCTCAGAGCACCAGCGTGTTTTTTCTTCTAACTTGATAGCTAAAAAGCCTCCAAGTTTCACATGCTACTTGCCTTGTTTGAGCTGTCTTATTTGAATGAAATTTAAGTATAATTTCATCACCAAAAAATAAAGCCACGGGTATCTCCTGATAACTAGCCTCAAACTAGACCAGAAAGTTTCATAAACCTCTGTGAATGCCTTGTGTTAAAAGGGTCCGTTTGCCTTTGCCTCTACTTTAGTGAGAAAACTTCAGGATCAGGCAATTTTCTTTAGTTTGTACTTTCCAGAATTGGTAAAATATGAATTCCATATACATCTGGAACATACCATATAAATCTGACATTCATGCCACCTTTGAGGCACTGAGTTCCTCCTATGTTATTTTCCCTTCTAAACTACCTTCACAAAACATGGTACCAAGAACTGGCTGAGTTTATTAATCTTGGTGATTAAGAGGAAAAGAAATGTATTCTTAACACTGCACATTCTCAAATACAGTGTCATCAAAACCAGGCATTATCCCTCAGTCCAGAAACTGGCTTTAGGATATTGAGATCTATTTAGCTGGAATGCAACTCATTACAAAAGTCAATGTAGTTTCTTCCTTAGGGCTTTCTTATCCTTCCTCCCACCCAAAGTAAACCTTTATATGGGAAAAGCCTTCTAGGGATTTTCCACCCCATCCCTCTGTGTTTGAAAATAGATATTAATGCACCATAATGGTTCTAATTTTATTTTTATGCTAACTGAAGACCATGGAACAAAAGCAGACTCATTTAATTCCATTAATATTAAAGGTGGATAGACAATGGTACATTTCTTGTGTCATCAACAGTCTTGAGGCTAACCAAGAATCCTCGTGTTTGAGGTTGCACTACAAAAATGTTAAAGCTGATTTCTGTTCAATGAAACCATTGCAGTTCTATCAATGACGAAAGCTACTATGCGAATAGCAACTTTTTTTTCTACTCAGCCCATTATCTAAAATGGTTAGAAGTGTCTGTGCTTTTAGTGAACTCCAGCACAGATGCTTTGGGAATAAAGATTTTTCTAGCAAATCTATGAAAGGTGATCATAGGTGTTAATACGCACTACTGAAAAAACATTTGGAAAGAGCTAATTCTCAGCCAAAGAAGAATTGCAACAGAAAACTGAAGGTGAGCATCCTAGACAAGTTGTTTTCATGCCTCTACAGTGCATTTTAAGGACAGATAAAGGCTATTCTACAGAAGAAATGCTTCAGAAACAACAACAAAAAAAAGGCCTCAAAAATAGCCCCAGGAAAACAAAATGAGCTTTCCAGTGGTATATGTCAAGTTTCATGCCCCACATCTAAGCAGTTCAAATGAACTTGCACTCAGATGTTATTAGATATTGGTGCCATGGCATTTCTGTTTCCAAGTCTGCAAGGGACACGTGCACACTAGCAGAAGCACCAGGTCTAGAGGGCACCATTATATTCCTATTTATTTCCCCAGTTACAGCAGGCTACAAATGCACGCTATTGATTGTTATTTGTCTCACACCGCAGACATTCAGCACTAGAATTTTTATCTTTCGTTTGTATTTTTTTCTATTTTAATATTCTCTGTCACTAAGAGTGCTGCCAGTCTGATTTTGCCTAGCTTGCAGCCCCTCACTTGAAACAGTTTCCACCCAAACACACTTGGTTCAAACCATTACTGACCAAAATTTCACCCAGAACTTCAGAAATGAAAAATGGAAAGATAAACTATAGTGAAAAATTTAGAAGTCCCAGAAGCCCGTCTCCAAGCTATAACCCTTTGCAATTTGCACCTCCCAACCCACAAGAAATTCAGTGGGCAAAGTCAAGACAGAGGCCTCACGCATCTCTCCTTTGTGTTTGACACACCAGTTGCAGCTCCGAATTGATAAACCATTATTGATGCCAGAGATCAATAAGATTAAGCATATGCTTAACTTTAATCACATAAACAAGTCCATTTCTGAATCTGAGCAGCGTTGTTCATCAGCTGAGCAGATCTGAGCTCTTTCTGGATAATTAACACTTCATTTGCTTTGCCATGGTCAGTGGTTCTCACATATGGTGTGAAGAATTACACATATTAAGAGCTAAGTTCAGAATCTAGAGTCAAGTATATTCTTGTCTGGTAAAGTTTATCGTATTAGGGAACAGCCTGAAGTTATTGGCATTGTTCAGTCTTTGCTTTGCTATAGCGACAGGATGCGAGTCTACAAAGAGTCAAGTAGAAGAATGAAATCTGGTCAGAGGACCTGCATGAATTAATATTTGTGTCATTAACCAAGCTGTATGAATTTCACTGTTGGATTCAGTTTTCCTTCCCATTAACATTCTTTTATACTTTCTGTATAAAAGTCTCAAATTGAACACTGAATAGTTTTTTTCTTCCTCTCACAAAAAATATTATAGTTAAAGATGTTGTGTTCCCAGAATTTAAATCAGGTAGAAATACTCTTGTGCAAAAGATCTGATCATTTTATGAGAGTTTGGTGGTTGTTTTTTTTAAATCATAAAGTTAAGCGTATTTGACACACTAGGAGAATTTAATCTAAATTTCTAATTATTCAAATACAGACTAAATGCGGTTTTACTATTTAGTATATCTCCATTAATTATCAGTGTTGAGGAATGCATTTTAAGAAGTTCAGGAAGTTTTGAAGGCACTTTTTTTAGTGATACAAAAAGATGTCTCAAGTTTTTAAGAACATCACCATGATTAAATAAACATTTCATTTTACGCTTTAATTTTAACTCAGCTGAGTCAACAAGACAGAGCGGTAAAGAAGTCTTCATGGATAAAATTATCCAAGAAGCAGCAAACACAACTGAAGAAAACACAAAACTTGCAAATACTTTTGTTTTACTCTAATTGCTTCGAAATCAACTGCTACAGGACATAAATATCTGAATTGATTTTCAGTGCTAGACACCACAATTCTGAAAGGGAAAATTATTTTTATTTTTTTAAAAATCGACAAACTTCATTGAAAGCCTGCATGCATTTTGATCCCATTGAAGCAAATTTTAGTGTTCTGTGTTGTGGAATACAACACCCTGTTCATCTCCCGACCCATTTGTGTATTACTCATGGAAACAGGACTGCGGGATCATTTCAAGAGCTATGTTTCACTTGTGGATTAAAATAAGAGAAATAAGTTGCCATTCACAAGAACGGTCACATTGGTACAGGCACTTTGATCACATCCTCTTAGCACCATGGAGCTTTGGATGTTTAAAGGAAGCCATCAGTGAGCAAACCACACCCTGGAAATATTTCCACACATTAAAATACGGTCGTCTTCCTGAAACAACAGAGCTCAGAGTTCTCAACTATCTGGCCACAAAAATACCTTCTTTATTAGAAATAAATTAATTAAAAGTTGACTTTGCATTTCTGATGTTGCCAGGAAGCTCTTACAAAACACAAGTATCAAAGAACAAACAAAAAAAAAAACCTAGCCTTCAATAGTGCATAAACTGCTTGGGAGCAAAGCCTTAGTCTGGAGTCAATCATGGCTTTAATGGTCCACATTTGCACTGATTCGCAGTTGAGAAATAGGAGACTTCACTGAGCACATTGCACAAGAAGCTGATCTCCAGCCTAGCGATATTCATGGAGCCAGTGAAATGGGAATGTGAAAAGGCACACTAAGTGCAGGAGGGGAAATGAAACAGCAAAATACACCGCAAGTACATTGACTAAACGTAGGTGCATAAGACTTTGTCAACTGTGTGTACATGCCAACATGCTCTTGCTACGACACATCCGTAGCCGATCCATCACTCAACAGAATGTGCCTCGTGTCCCATGAAGGACAACAGGCAGCAGATAAATCTGGTCTAGTCCATATGGTGTGGAAAAAGCCTTTTTCCCTGGACTAAAGATTAACGGCAATTGTCAGAAATCTTAACAGGGGCCAACGTAAAGATAATTTTAAGCTTACAGAAATTCTTAAACACTTCATCATGCCTTGTCATGAAGTAATAATCACATGCAAAAGCTAAATTTACTGTTAGACGGTCTACAGAAAAAAAAAGAAAAAAAAAGGAGTACACTTAAAGCTGAAATGGCTCACATTTCCCAGTGGTCTTGACAGCCCGACAAAGCAGCAGCAATGCCACTGCCCAATGTTAAATATGATCTACAAAGACCAAAGCACACAGCCCAGAGGCAGAGCCCAGGACAATGTTTGCATTCCCTCTGAGACGAAGCATTCCACGAGCAGGCTTCAGCGTCCCAGGAAAACACCACAGCGCTCAGCGGCTGCCTCTAACCTCTGGTTTTCTTCCAGTCAGAACCTCTCCCTTCTTCCAACTTTTATTACAGCCAGGGTTTCCCAGCAGCTTTCCCCTTCCCTAGTCAATGCCAGTCTCTGAAACACTTTTCCCTTTATCCTCTCTTTTCCTGTTTGCCCTCATTTTATTTTTTCCTGATTTCCTACAAAATGTTCAGATTGTTGCTTAGAAGAGTGTCAAACACCCATAATCTTTAAAGGGGGGTCCTTTTAGAAGACAGGGAGGACTTGTTTGGAAGGAAGGAGGAGCATTGCCTGAGACAGTAGCTGGGCCATCAGGTTGTGTGCATGGGCTCCTCAGTAATGGTAGGCCTGGACACTAGAGAAGACAGCAGAGGACCTCGCCATGACTTCCCGCAGCCCTCACTCACATCCAGGATGGGCCACAGAACCCATAAGTAGGTCAGTAAGCTCCCAGAAAAGCCCCAAACGGCAGCAGCATTAACCAAAAGGGGACAGTAGCAGGGCAGGCAATGAGCCCAAAGTCTCTCTAGGCCTTGGTGGGGCAGGAAGACCCATGGCATTGCTGGGCTGAACATGGCTACGATTACTCCCCAGAACTCTGTACACACATACAATGTTTCTGAATATAAATAAATAAATACATATATATAAGAGAGAAAATTACAGTAAGAAAACACAGTCTGCTAGAGAGATTATATGAACAGAGGAAGCATGCCAAAAGTGGTTGCTGTTTAATTTCAGCATACATACTGCCTCAGGTACAAACAAAAGTCTCAGGAATCCCATTTAAAGCTCTAATCAAGCTCTTAATTCATTTTCTAATTTGTAGAGCCTGATCCTGCAACATCCAAATGAACAAGAATCGGGAAGATAAGAGATGCAGGTCCAGGCTGTGGTCCACCTGCAACACGCTCTTGATACACCGCAGACATCCAAGGTAGGACTTCACCCAACCCGCAGCACCACAAAGCACGGAAAGCATCTTACCAAGGAGGCTGGTGACATCCAGCCACCCTCACAGCAGGCCAGGCAGCGGGGCTGTGCTGGCCTCTGCTTTCACACAAGAGCAACTTTACTTCCCTTACCTGCCTTTTTGTCTCCCTGCCTTTAACCTTTGGTATTGTCTTTAGGACTCATAGACTTCATTTTACATATATATATATTTTTTTTTATATTTACTTTTTTTTTTTTAATACACTGCCAGAAGCTGAGTGCCCAGCACAGCTCGAGGTCAGCCTCCAGCTCATCCTCACTGCTATCCAAAGGAGTAAAGCAGTACAGATATACATACCTGACACCAGACAGAAACACAGTAGCTCTGATATCAACATCAAAATGCCTACTGGGCCACCACAGTGGTAAAACAGGGTGATTTTTTTTTTTTTTTTTTTTTTAAACAACTAGTGCAGGACCATCTGCTCAAGATATTCCCATAACACGGGCCCACTGCTAACCACCTGCCCAGTTGCCTTTGGAAACAGGGCTCTTGCTTTTTTTGCCCCATTGTTTTCCATCAAGTTGCTTTTAAAGGACATTAATTGGACAAAATCCAACATATTATCAAAGTGGCCTTCCTAACAGGTGTCTTATACATCACAAAAAGAGACGTCTAGTCTTTTGAAGAAACCCCCCAATATGCTTCAAATAATTCCTTCTCCATTTGTTGTTTAAATAATGACTTCCTTTAATCACTACTGAAAAAATAAGTTAGAAATCATTATATTTCATTTGGTATTTTTAAATGGATTCGGACGAAGAATCAAGAGGAAATCTTGTCACTTCTTCGTTCATATGAAAGATCTCAGACTGAAAATACCTAGTGCTCTCTTTTTATTGTCAAACCTACAGCAATTAAGAAGGTAGTCTTAGGAGATAAATAGAGCAGTGATTAAGAAGGTGGTCTTAAGAGATAAATAGAACAGTGATGCTTCACCTCACTGTTCAAATGGGGGTTTCAATAAAGCCATGCTGACTTTTTGCAGAGGAATGATTTTGCTGGCTTTGGGCTTTAGGATATCAGCCATCCAGAGAAATCTTTTGACATCAGGATGAGATCTACTATAGGTAGCACTTAATCCTTTAAGACTAAAGGATTAAGCCAGTTGACCAGGAAAAGAAATTAGATTTAACACCTGGAAAATTCAAAGCACTTCGAACTTTCTCATTCCAGGGTTACTCTCTTTGATAGTCCAGACAAGAACACTTATCCAGAGTTTAGTTTCTACATTTGACAGAAAAATAAACATATTTATATTGATGTAAAGCAGAAAGTAGAAGACCTGGTGAGGAGAGGATACTGAAATAACACAAAATGGACTAGCAAATATTTAAAAGTAAAGGTGCAGAAGATGAGAGTCTTCATAACACAAGGATGGAGACATGCACACACAAAACCAAGGTTAGCGTTCCTGGAAAAAAAAAAAAGAAAGCATGAAATGTATGTGCTAGACATGGTAGCCACGTGCAAGACTTGGGAGCAGTTGACCATTCTGCTGTGAAATAGCAGACTACCTCTGTTTATTTTGTTGCTAACCTAGTCATGCCCTACAAAATCTCGCTTTCAGATGGCCCATGCGCTTTGCTGGCCTTGTCCAGACCCACATGTCAGTCACAAGGACCAATTACAGCAGCTACAGACACAGAGTCCGTGAGACCTAGAATACATGTCAAATGTAACAGTGAGAAAAGGAGTCCAAGAAAAGAAAAAATAAACCATTTTTTAGCAAGGAAAGAAAATAATATTTGACCCCAATAACAGGCTTGCTGTGTTCATGCCATGAAGGTGTGGTTAGCTCTTGCTCTGGGGCATTATCCTCGCCATCAACACGCAAAACATCCTGGCTTCATGTTTGTTGTTCTGGGCGGTCCTCAGACAGGCAACGTGAGCCACAGCAAAGCACCAGCTTTAATACAGCAGTTACTATTATTGATTTAACTGGTTTGTTTATGCCTATGTTTAATTGGCTATGTTAATAGCATTTTAATCCACATTTCACTTGTATGTGGCTGATGCACAACTCTTGTGTGGCTGCGGCGATGTTTTCTCACCGTTGCTATCTGTCATCAAGGACCAGGCCAGCACTGTGATGGTAACTGACAATCCCAAATGTTTTGTTTAATTAGGTATAATTTACACTATACTGTATAACTCCACAGCAATGGCTGATAAATCCTTTATTAAATAAGCAAGACCATGAAAAACCTTTAATCAAATAGCAAATATTTCAGTCATCTTTTAACGCCAGTATTTAACATTTCTAAACATTCAAACGTAAGATTAATGAGAACCGAGTAAAAATGAAAAAACCTGCTGGTGAAGTTGTAAAAACCCCCTTTAAAGTTTGTGCCAAGCAGCATATCACTAGAAGATCAAGGAACATGATTACCCAAGGTATTCATGCTCAGAAATATTCCCTCCACCACAGTTAAGACCGCCTCGTCTCCAGAAAAACACTGTTGGTCCATCACAAACAAGCATTGGCCCACGAGGTGTTTCCAGGGAATTGTGGTCAGCAAGAGACAAGTTCATTGGACGTGCCTTTGGACCACCCATCTCCAAACCAACGTGCCCGAGCAACACATATTTCAAACAGATTATATTAAGACATTAAACAGGATGTCTCCTAAGGGTCTCTGCTCCTGTCCAGGCAATGAACTCAACCCGCAGACCTTGCGGAGCCGGGTTGGTTTTGTCCAGTTCCAGATCTGCCTCAAGGGAGAGGTTTTGCACAAAGCAAGTGCCCCACGTGGCCCCAGGTGCACTCCTCGGACCACGTACAGCTCTCCCCGACTTCACAGCCCCACCACGAACAGGAGCACTTTTTACTGTCTAAATGCTGGACGTGTTTGGTCACTTCTTAGACCAAACCTGTTGCCTTCCAACCTCCTGTTTTGGTCTGATCACCCTCATTTTCCTCCTGCTAGACACTGCCTTCTACCTCCAATCCTTTAATTTCTTCATCCCTCTTTCACAGTCTCTTTTCCTCCCATTTCACCTTGCTCTCAGGTAAATAATTTAAAACAGAAGTCAAAAAGAAAAAAAAAATCCTAAATTAATTTGGCATCTGTGCTATTTAACTACATACTATTACTGTGGAAAATTTAAGTCTCTTTCTAACACAAGTTCTGTAGAGAGTAACTCTTTTGTTTGTTTGTTTGTTTGTTAGAGAGAGAGAGAGAGAGAGAGAGAATTTCTTAGTAGAAAACTACAGAGCAGAAGCTGCTTCCATGGAATGCACTCTATATAATAATCAGAAATATTTCACAAATAGGAAAATCTCAGGCCTCTGTACCAAACCCAGCCGGCAGTCGAGCCCTGCACTGAGGCAACGTTCGCCATGCCAGCCTTGAGGGCAGCACCGGGCACAGCCAGGACCTTACTCCTGGGAACGTAACGGGACCAGGGCAGCAACATCTCCTGAAGATTGGGACCATCGCCACCATGCAGCCACCCCCTCCTTTGCCAGCAAGCGATGGGGCACACCCACACTTGAACCTAGTGATGGAGTCCCCATTTCTCACCCCGCCAGACCTCTGCCCAAGGCAGGGTCTGTCCATCCCAAGGCAGCTTCCGAGGGACCAGCCCTGCCCGCAGCTTCACAGGGCGCTCCACCGCCTGCCCCGCATCAGTGGGGTAACTTTCACAGCAAACGCATTAGAGAAAGTGTAAAATGTTCCCAGGACAAGGTTTTCTGCGGTGCTTGGTGATGTCTCTGTAGGTTCAGAGGACTTGCTGGGGAAATTAAAAGGTCAGATTCAGCACAGGAGGGCAAGCAAGGTTTTCAAAGTGGTGGTAAAGTGGGGAGAGGGGCACAAAAACACTCACTCGGTTTTTGAGAATCACAGGGGACAAACTAGAAAGAGGCAAGATCATGGAGAATATTAAAAAGAGTCTTTTCCAATTGCCTGTGAAAGGCGAGAAAGCAGATGAAGGTTTTCGAGAACAAACACCACACATACATGCACATACATACCGTCATCTCTAGATCCCGGAGAGAAGGCAAGCTGCTGCATTGTGTAGAGATTCAAAATGTAGAAAATCAATTGTAAATCACGAGTTCTGGATTCTTTGAGATGAAGTGTAATCTGATTTACAATGTTACAAAAAGAAATTAAAGTTAATTCCAACATGATTGTGGGTATACCGCAATTTAATATAACCATGCTGTGGCCTTTAAATCTCTGCATTGCAATATGCCAACAGTCATTACTTCTTTAAGTTTCATATTTTATTTTAAACTATAAATTGGAAATATCACATAGCTTGTTATTTACATTTCAGAATTAGGATCTTTGCTTAGAAACACAGTGCTCTATGGTGTAATAAGATTATTGTGCAACTACCACACAGTTAGGGTAGTTAAAGGCACTCCACTTCACCTCATCATTTTTTCTGCTTAAATATTATGCCACATTCTGATTAATACCAGACCAATAAAATCATCTTAGCAATCTGGTTAGAGTCTTTTGTCTACCCAGATGGCCTGCAATGTTAATGTGTGACAATTTCAACAATGAACTAGGACTGTTTTATGGAACCAACATTTGTTCCACTGCTTTTTCTTCTTAGGCTCAGAATTTTGACACAGATGGTACAAATTACTCAAAAAACAGAAATGTTCATTTAGAAGGCTTAAATATGTGGTTTTACTCAGGCCATCCGAATCTTTTACATTTACAATTCAGTAAATTTACTAACAACCCTGCTGTAATTAAGGTCTATAAAAATCTTCCCTTCTTTCCTGCTTGCTTTTCCCCTTACATATCTACAGCATTTCATTATGCCTCCAATTTATTAATATTTATTCCAGTTCTGAAATGTTTTTAATTTTGGAGGATTTACACTGTTCAATCTTGCATCCGATTCTTCATACCTTTCTAATTATGGGAAAGGGGGAAAAAAACATTTAATCTGTAACCACATACTAATCCCCCTAGAACCTACACATTTCTAGATCTTAAAGGAATAGAAAAAGGAAAGAAAGAACAATGTCAGCAGCTTCTTGCCAAAGTGCACAGCATTTTCAGTTAAGCAGAAGATTTTATAATCCCGACTTTCCATACAGATACTCAGGAAAGAGCATGATGTCACAAAGATTTCTATAGAGTTAAAAAAAAAAAAAAAAAAAAGAGAGAGAGATATCCCAGACTAGAGACAGATGCACTTAGTTTGACCAAGTCTATAAAGGCGAGAGGTTATTGTGCAAAACTGCCAGAGGAGAAGAGAGTTAACACAGAGCAACTGCTTGGGAGTTTTTGCCACCACCCCATAGAAAAGACAGCTGGGGCAGGCCTTCCTCCCTCCTGTCCAGGCAGGTTCTGAGGCTCTGAGACGTAAGAGTGGCCAATCGTACCAACGCACCTCCTCCAAGAGAGCCAGACAGCCTTTTGCTCCCATACATCCAGGCACCCCTAGACCCACAAACCATCATGGGGGCTAACCAAAGTGATATGGCCACCCATAGAGGTGAGGAGGAGCAGCAGAAAGGCAGAGAACTTGCTCTGCTCCAACTCCAGGCCCACGTCAGCCCCAACTTGGTTTCCTTCAGCCCAGCCGTGGCTGTGGTCTGCAATAGCCCACACGCTTTCAGAAAGTCCTTGTGGTTCATGGGAGAGGCTACACTGAAATCATCCATCGGGGTCCGCGGCATGCGTGTGAGCCACCCCAGCAGGGTTTGCTTTCAGGGCATCCTTCCAAATCGTATCGCGACACCGGCATGGCTCCAGAAACCTCGTGCCATTTCACAGCACTGCACGCTAACATTTATTTCAGTGCCTTCAGTCAATTTACCTGAACACAGTCTTCCTTTGACAATTACCATACCAGTGTGTGGTTTCAGCATCATTCTGACATTTTGGTTTCTGTCCGACTATGTCTCTGTTATGGTTTGGTTTTATTATTTAAACAAATAATATAAACATTAAAATCAAATTAAAAAAACAACATAAAGCCCCATGACTGTCCTTTTGTAGTCTTTGCAGAAAGTACAGTATATGCGTGATGCTCCAATTCATTATGATATTCTATTAGATCTGCCAACACAAAGTGCATTTTGAGTTTCTAAATGTTGTTTCCATTAGAATCAATCACTCCATGCAATTAAGCCAATAGTCTCTCACCATTTCTGCTGTTATGAGCTAAACCATCCTAAATATATTGACAGCTGTCTCCTATAAGATGACACAAATTAGGTTGAGGGGGCATAAGCCTAAATGTCACCAGTGGGAGGACATCAGTTATTCTTTCAGAAATCTACCTAATTTTCATACCCCATAAGGCATTCAGTAGACTTTCTTTGCATTGGCAGCATGCAGTAATCAATGTTTTGCATATTACAATCAATAACATGCTTAAATGTTTAAGTTTTGCATTCTTTCGCGATAAATATTGATATATTACAAACTATGTAAAACTGTTCATTGGACTTTTTCTTTGCAGCATGTACTGTATCATTCAGCAAATAAGTGAGCTAAATATTGTTTGTTACAAAACAGATGTCACATGAAATTATGCCATATGTGCTATTAAACTTCTTTTTTTTTTTTTTTTACAGTGAAAACCAAGATTTAGTTTCAGAAGTGAGTGTATTTCGCTTTTCAAGGATTTGGAGCATGAAAGCAATGTCTCTGGAATATTTTTAAACCTGCTGTGCATCCTGTAATCCAGTTTTGTAGGTGGAATCTGAGTGTTTTAGATGTAGGTATCTTAAAAATAAATAAATATGGTAAGTGTATGGTTGCAATACTATTTCTCCACAGGTTCCGCTGATTTCTCATAGAGGCAAATTTCTACAGTTTTCCCCTACCACTTAAATTTTAGTACCTTTATTACATCAGTACCTTTAAATACAGGTACTTTAACTTGAAAATTAATATACGCTTTCCCACCCACCTAAAAACAATTCAGTTAATGTCAATATAGCACCTTCTGCGGATATTTTTTATTCGAATCTGAGAATACTGGGTGCATGGAATCACGGAGGTCAAGGATGGTCAACGTAGACCTGCTTTGGAGTGAAACACAAACCCACTAACTCTGCACGAGGAAAAGGAATGTGTTCTGAGGTTCGACTTTGATTGTTTTTACAAAACCATATATGTGGAAGCAGAACAATCTATATCTCTAGACTTTGAAAGTGTGAACTCCACAACAGAGCAAGCAGAATGCAGGAAACATGTTGCTAAGAGCCATACACTAAAACAAAATCTGGTTGCCACAAGAAGAGTGACATTGGCATCGGAGGCAAAGACACTTACACCCACAAATGGAAACACGGCGCATTGGGAAAGCTAGAGGAAGGGGAGCAGATGCAGCAGCACAAGGAAGAAACTCAAAGTAAAGATCTTCAGACTCCATATGCAGTTTCTTTCTCTTAGTCATCAAAAGGAGGAAGACAGGATAAACAGAAAAGGAGATAAAAGAAAGAAGGTGAAGAAAATATTTTTTCTTGTCCCCCCGAAGGCAAAATACTTGCTTACATTTCTAAACATACTATCTTTGTGAGTCTTCTCTGTAATACAAATAACTAATTGCTTGCCAGCGAGCATTAAAACTGGGAGGACAAGTCCTTGATCTCCCAGCTTGGTGGAGATTCCTGAGGCTTTTAGTCTGTTGTTAAAAAAAAAAAAAAAGCCTGCAAATAAACTTTAACACTTCAGTGGAGGAAGCCCCCCCACTAACACTGCGAACTTCCACTATGAAGCCAGGCAAAATAATTTCAGACTGCGAGACACCACACCATGCCTGGTGAAGGTGTCTTTCCATGCCTTTCCCAGGCCACAGCACCTTCCATACCACATTCCCTTCCTGATTTCTCAGGACTCCGAAGAGTCACCTTCTTCACAGCCTATTTGTCATTTGGCAGGTTCACTTAGACTGAGTAGTTGTAGAAGAACTGCAGATGGGGCCACCACAAAGGATCACTGTCGTGACTCATTCACACCACCAAACACATGGGAGTCAGATAAATGCTGGTTTATTGGCTTACCGAATTTTCCCACGAAGAGAAGCTTTCCCAAGTACAGTGATGCAGAATAACTCCAACACCTCCAACAAACCAGTCCCACCAGCTCTGCCCTAAGTTAATACCAGGAGGACGAGCCCTCGCTGGTTTGGTGCCCACCACACAGGTCAGGGAGCGATCGGGGTGCCCAGAGCCCTGGCTGATGGGGAGAAGGTCCCAGAGGTCCCTGCCACCGCAGAGATGAGCCCCTGGTGCCAATGCGTCCCTCTCAGACCTGGTGCCACAGTGCCAAACACCACCCTGAAACCGCTGGTTTTCCAAATTTCCTGGTCTAACATGCCTTGGCTAAGACTAAATGGGGTTTTCGTCGATAGTGCAAGAGGGAAAGTAGAAGCAGATCAAGCATTTCCCTGGGTTAAAGCACGACCACCGAGGAAGCCGACGGCAAGCAGTCAGGCACAGCTATTCTGCATTAACTTCCTTTGTGGGAAATCCTTAGCTAACGCAAGATGTTCAGCATAGAAAACATGCACACCTTTAAAATATATTAAGCTCAGCTGTTTCTCCGAAAAGACACTATTTTTTACCCCTACTTCTAGAGTAGGGCAAGATTATTTTTTAAGTTATACAGCTAGATACCAGTATTTGGGGTGATAGATTCTTTACATATGCCAAAGATCTGAGAGTGGGAAAGATTACAGGCAACCCTACAACCTCCAATTAAATGCAAACATAGTTGTAAGAGCCTTCTCTTCTCCCTGCCTCCATATTGCACCTTCTGCAGCAAAATGCTTCGTACATGATAAAAATAGCTAGATCTTTCAAAATCTTAGAAGAAAGGTACTTGAATGTTTTTCTTTTAATGTTATATTTTCTTAAAGGCAACATAATGAGGTCAACTGAAGCTGGATTCAAGCTGATAAACTGTATTTAGGAGAAACCAGAGGTTGAACGAGGGGGTTCTAGCAGAGGAAAACAAAGAGAATGATTGCAAAAGTCAGATCTCAAAATGTTAATCAGATTCAGAAACATAAAACATGACAATTTAATGGTGTTTGGTTAAAACGAGAAAATTTTAAAGTTCTAAGTATCTTACATTGAATTCTAATACTTTTTTAATTATTAGATATAAAATGCTTACAATTTTCAGTGAAAATTAGACTTGGTAATTTATATTTCTTGTTTATACAGTACAATTTGCTGATGAAAAAATGTGCTAAACTTATTGATTCATGACCATAATTGTTTAATTATTTATCATTGCAGAATTATATTAGCATTTATAATAATGCAGATGTGCACAAAGGCTAAGAAGTCATATACAGCTTTTGTTTTGTGTTTGCTATGCTGAAATTAGGTTGATCCAGGTTGTGTGTGCATACTGCATATTGTAAGTGTTGCAACTCGGTGTCTCTTGGTTTGACTGGAGTTATAGCGGGGCTAACCAATAGCCGCAATAATGAGAATGC
This sequence comes from Rissa tridactyla, assembly GCF_028500815.1. NCBI lineage: Eukaryota > Metazoa > Chordata > Aves > Charadriiformes > Laridae > Rissa > Rissa tridactyla. The sequence continues at coordinate 81,322,373 of NC_071469.1, read as the reverse complement.
TCCGATAGCTAATAAAGTATATAAATCCAAAGCTAACAGCATCGCAAGAGAAGTCTCTTCTCAGATTGATTCTTCTGTTACCATGATGCGCATTAAATTCAGTGCAACACCCGCACAGCTGTTTGCTTCATACCACCCACAGCAAAGGAATAGCTCGTGTGTGTTTGGTACAAGGGAAGCCAACGAGAGCCGCACACCACAAAAATTACAACCAGCTAAACCAGCCAAAAATCTTCTGCATGAGGCCAGTTAAAGAAGAACATAAGATCTCTCGATAGGATAGAAACACATTCCTTTAATTTTCATCTTTATTTTAAGGGATCATAAACACTGGAGGAAAATGACAGATGCCTCACTTCAGCCTCTCCTCCCCTCTGTGTGCAGAATCTATTCCCTCAAGGAACTACAAGACGACTGACATATATCCCTTTCTTGAAAGCCGCTCAAATAGCTTTGCTATGGACTTCACAAGAAATTTGTAACACTCACTGTGTCTTTCTGGACTCATCCTTTCGACGTATTGATAGTCAAGGTTCCTGTTGCCTGTCCCTTCTGCGCTCTTTTCACCTAACACTATTTAGTGGTGCTACCTTTTCATAATTAAGAGTCCGTATCAAAGCAGTTGTAACACCCTTTAAGCAGCTTTTCTAAGGAATCAAATCTAAATGAAAAGGCAAAGTATAAAAATGCCCCGTCCTCTGCTGTGCCTAACTGATTTGCTCTGCATTTTATCCTCAGGGAGGTGCTGATTCCAAAAGACAGGGAAGAGGGACCATTCACAAAAGCCGCATCGCACAACCAGCAGGAAGAGCTGCTTGTGTATTTTATGTCTACACGCATTGAGTGTCTCCAAAAGCGGCCGCCCAACCATGGCCCGGCCACTTCGGCTGGATTGCTTATCACAATTCACAGAAGCGAGTATTTAACCTACTGACTCCTGCATCACAGCACGGGCCACGTATTTGTTTCTTTTGTTAGATTAATATTGGTGACAGAATAACATACTCATTAATGGTGATAATGAGTACACAGTGAGGTGGAATGGCAATTCTCCCAATGTACCGTACAAAGGAGTCAGTTTCATTAATTAATAAAATTTATTAAAGAATACAAGACAATCAGGAAAAGCACACTTTTGTTAAGCACCTTCCCAGATGCTGATCGTTGGCTCAGTGACGTTAAACCTATCGGCCTGTTGTGGTAACGCTACGTGTGCTGCACCGAGGGACGAGCGACAGGAGAGGACACCCTGCCTCAGAGAGGGACGAGCATCCACCCCCACCTCAGCTCCCAGGGGCAGAAGCCCCCAGCGAGGGGCTCCAGAGCAGGAAAGACACGGAGGAGCAAGACAAGCCATGTCCCACGTGGAATACGTGCTAATTGCAGGATTGGGCCATGAACAACAACAGACCCACGCTGGATAAATCCCTCTGTTTCCCAGCTTGCCCTATCCCTCTGCAAGAGCCCAGTTCCTCTGAGACTGCTTCCGCAAGGTCCTAATCACACCTTCAAGAAGTTTGGGCGAGGACTTTTCCTGAGCAGGATGATCTCAAACACTTTGCACGTATTAATACCCAAGTCCTCAAAAAAATCTCTGGGTGGGATGGCCATTCAACAAACCATTCACCAGAACTGCAGAACAACACGCAATTTTCGGTTTTCCCTAAAAACTAATGAAAAAAAAAACCCAACCCAAAAACCTACAGCGGAGACAAGACTAGAATCCAAGTTCCCAGTTTCAGAGCTATCTTAGGCAGCAGTGCCTGCATTTCATTAAGTGATCGTATTCCTGCATGACTGTCATGTCAGATTTTAATTCTGGTTACCAACACACTGCCATTAGCTATCTGGGGGATTTATTGGTTTTGCCAAGCAAGGTAACCTAGGAGTGCTCAGCTGTGCATTCAGTACTCAAACAGTTTTATGGGAAAAGTGGCAAGGAAGAGGAAGATTGCTGTAGGGGCTGCAAGACTAAGTTCCCTGAATTCACGTCGGCATTAGTTCCGTTACACAGTATTTTTGATCTTCAGTTCCACCTACCATGAGACAGGAATTGCTCAGCACCACACATAGATAGATGCTTAAGAGATTAGCAAATGTCTGAATCCAATAGACACAGTAACAGGGGGCTCAGACACACCATGGCAGCCAGTGGGGAGAAGGTATATCACACCTTACTTCGCATACTCTGTTTTGTTCCTATGTAAATGTCTTTTGGGAAATGATAATGAATCAATATCTATTTTTATTATGAGCTTTTCTTTTCACTTTAGTTGGTGTCATAGCTGCATTAAACCAAAAGCGGCTGATAAGATCAAAATGCCAATAGTCAGCCCCTATTTCAGTCTGAAGTGGTTTTTTAGATGCCGAGACCTATCCGTAAACCAGATAAACCCATCTAACAGCCATGAAGTAGAGAACAACTTCGTCGTTGCAAATTGATGTTTGCTGGCTTACAGCAAAACTTTAGACATCTGGCAAAAGAGTAACAATTAAATTTTGTCTAATATTTCTCCCCTTCACTCTCTTCCTTCATGAAAATAAAACATATTTTGAAAACAAAGTCAACGAGACTTTGTCTCAGGAAGAAGTTTTGAGGTTTGTTTTGGTTCCTGCTCCAGACTCAGTGTAGTCACTAGCAAGTCACTTCCGAGTGTCAGAGTTTATTATTTTTCTTGGGTGTCCAAATGGAAACTGAGCTCATTCAAAATTCTTCTCAGAAAGGAAGTTCTTACAACTCATAAATCATGACCCAGAACTCAGTATTTCAGTTTACTTATTTGCAAAATAACAAACACCCACCTGTTGCAGTTCTTACTAAACTATGTGTAAAGTCACTACGTTTATACAAGGCTGAAGTAACTCAGTAGGCTAAATTCCCCTCTTTTCCACCAGCATCTGTCTGGAGCAACTGCACTTGCAGCAAAGGAGCCTAATTTAGTGCAAATTGGCCCATGTCCTTAAAATCACTGCCCCTGAAGTCAGACTGAGAGTCCTGCAGGAACTAACCCAAGAAAGCACTGGTTTAAAACGCTTAATGAAGAAATGAGGTGGAATTGAAATGAATTTTCACAGCAATAAATGCAATGCTTCAATGTTTCCTTGGAAAGCCTGGCACCTCTCCTCCCAGGTTGCCCTTCCCTCTTTCCCATTGTATTTTCATCAATTTAGAACTTAAATCACCAAAACGATCGTGTGACTTTCAAAAATGCTTGAAACGCGTTAAGCGTGAAAATACATTTTGTGTGGCTGTGTGCAACCATGAAACATTTTTTTAATGAAGAGATTGAAGTTGTATTTGTTGTGTTACTTGCCTGGGTTTGTTGTCACCAGTGCTGTACCCCACAACTTTATAATGGCTACTAAGAAAGCACGACTGGAGTACAATGGATGGGGTTTGTCCTTCATTAGAATCATTATTGTTCATCACACTTGATTTTCAATATTTTTCCCTTAAAATAACTCTTTGAACCAATGCCTACATTCCTCTCTCGTTCCCACACTAATCTCCTACTTGCCAATCCTCAGGATTCACACATATTGCTATATTTGGTGTTTTTCCTAAAGCTCTTCATAATTACATCACAATTAATTCCTTAAATTTAAAAGTGTTTTGAGCTCTCCTAATTGTAGGGACAGCCTCAAGAATATTGCCAAATTAATCTAATGGCCTCCAAACCAAAAGGCAGTGAACAAAAGAAAAAAAAAAAAAATCACTTAAAAACCCCTCTTCCTAAGCCAACATCGTGCTTTTGGGGAGCCTGACTTGTGTTTGCAAATGCTGAGCTTCAGTAACGTAAACTCCTCTTGTCACAAAGATCCTGTAAACTTCATACAACTTCTTAAGCTCAGGGAGGTAAATGCCCTGGCCCAAGGCCAGTCAGGAAAAGTGCTAAAACCCCAGATCTTCCAGTTCCCAGATGGATGTCTTGTTCACAGACATGCAGATCCTAGACTGGTTTCTTATCCCTTTAACATCCCATCCCATAGGGCTTTCTAGAAACCATGAACTTTCTGCTGATCCCGCAGCTAGAACCCAGCAGCAGCTGATCTCTCCTCCTGCTCCTCCAAACAGGAGGTCAATGCCGTGTTCACGTTGCCCATGAGCATCCATGCATCCCTTAACGCACCGCGCTCTCAAATAACAACAATTCAGCACATAAGGGCCTACAGTCCCCCTTCCGTCCTCCTCAATCATGGCAAGGACCACCTCTCTTTGGTGGCACCAGAACAAAGTGCACTGATGTGCCCGGGCAGAGATACCAACATCAACCACCTGCATAGCACAAAGCACATAGTTGTACACAAAGAAACACCTTATATACCCAAAATGAACAGGCGGTAGAGAATTAATTATCTTTAGAGCATAAAGGGAACCCTGTTTCTTCAGTTTGTTCGCAAGCACCTCCTGGACTTAAAGAGTTCAGAAAGGCCTGTGGTGTAATGGAGTCAAATTTCATTCACCAAGTAAAAATAAACCAAGATAAATAAATTAAAACCTCTTTCCCCATCCCCCTGGATGGCACTAAACTCTCAGAGAGCCTCTCCAGAACTGAGCAAGCAGAGGCTGAGCCACCTACTCTGGATGGGTCATCCACAAAGTCCCATCTGGGGAGTCCTGTCCTGTAAACCACTGCCAGGACACCTCCATGTCAAGCGGATTTCAGAGGCTGCTCCACGCTGAGCCAGGCTCTCCGGCTCGTTCCCTGATCCTGCAGCGCACAACTCCCATTGCGGCACACAAGAGTTAGCCCAATAGTCTTGTCATCACCCAGACCCCAATGAGAACTGAAACTAAAGAGATGGGGGAAAAAAATAATCACCTTTTAGGACATCAAGCGCAGTTCTCTCTGTGAATAATAAGGGTAAAACATGAGATATCTTAATCTTTATCCCATATGCATACGCTTATAGCCAAAAAGCAAGGAACAATGTCTGAAATGTTCAAAGAATACTATGCCAGCACTTATCTGGTGACACTTGAGATGAAGAAGATAATTGAAAGGATGATTGCATTGGGCTTGTTGTACTCCATTGATAAGAAAGGTTTTAGAGAGCCCATTCAGTATGCTCAGCCATGAGACAAGATGCCAGGAGAAAACACAGTGCTGCGGCAGTGACAGTTCCTCGGATCTATGAAACATTAAAATGAAAGATAAAGAAGGCTCTGAAAGAAGCAGTGTCGGGCACAGTTCGCTCGACGACAAACATTTGGACAAACGTCTAGACAGTGGAATACCTCTTAATCAGTGCCCACCGGCACTCTCCCCTTGATAAAGGCCAGCAAGAAAAACACCAAGAGCCAGAATCCTGCGTGGCTGTGCTCTCAGGATCTGCCAGCAGGGCTGATGCGAGGTCCAAACCCAGGAAAAACACGAGGTGATCACTTGTTTTGCTCTTCTATTTATTAAACATCTCTTGCTTGATTATAACTAAGCACTAAGTTTTTGCAATACTAGCAAAATCTGTAACAGTTTCTATAACTCTCATGATATTCTAAGCTAACTTCAGAGGCAGAGCAATTTACCAGAACTGCAGCTTAAACAAGTTTGAATTTCATTTGCTATATATATGAAGAGAATGCTCTTACTGAAAAAAGAAATGCATGAGCGCACATTAAAGCAGAGCTTTGATTCTGAACTCTTTATCCTGAACTCTGAACAATGGATACTTATGAATCATTTGTGCTGCATACTGAAGCCTTTTGAACTGGTAACAAGAGAAATCAGTTCTGCTAATGCATCTCTCATCCGAGATCTCTCACTCATCCAGATTTTAAATCTGAAACTTAGAAGAATAAAACCATCTTTTTTGGAAGGACCAGGAGTATTTTGGAAAACAGACTGGTCAGACGGGAGGGGAATTTCTGGATGGGGCAATAAGGAGATCGTGCGCAGGTTCTGATTTTCAAGACCAGATGTTTAAAATAAATGCCTGAAAAAGGTGGGGAAGAGGCCTTAGGAAGTGTTTTGCGCTGCTTGTGTTTGGGGTCCGGCCGGGCAATATTGTCACTGCAGTGTGCAGCAAAACTAGGTCGTGGAGGTCCTCATAGCTAGGACAACATTAAGTAAAGTTTTGGATGTGGACAAAAGACTGGATTAAAGTTCAGGAACCTATCCTGCATAGTGCCATTAATTTGGTCCTAGTAATGAAAAAAATACAGCAAAGCTAGGAATTGTCTCATAAGGAAAACCAGCCTTTACTAGTACTATAAAAAATCTTTCTATATAAGCCGTCCTTAATCCTTCCCTACTTCTTACAGTCAACAGAAAACGCTCCAAACACAAGGCTTCTAGTCATGAATTTTATAGAAGTCTGGTGTACTAAGTTCCATGTTTGAGGATACATTTCACAAAAGAGATCAAGCTCAGATTAAAAGAATTAAAAGTGCAGCCTGCAATGATGCATGGACAGATATGTTCCTCCAACTCCAGGCTTTTGAGAATTCCTTTTAAACAGTAGAGAAAAGTGTGCAAAAAAGCTACTGAAACTTTTATAAGAGATAAATTGCACAATACCAACCTGATTAAATTTCAAATGCTATCAACTTTTGCTTACAGTGTGCGAGAGGGAGCAGACCTGAATTGAGAGTGCAGCCATCGAAAATGCTTTCCAGGCAGGTCCGGACGTATGTCTAAATGAATGTCCACATTAATGACAATGTCACTAACGACAGAAGCATTGAAAGAGCAAAATGAAGTGCACAATCAGAACTCTCTATTTCAGTGCAAAATTCACCCTTAATATTTAACAGTGGTGACCTCCGGATGATAAAATGCCTGCAGTGGCCCAAGTATTAAGTGCACATGCCTCTACAAGGGAGGAGCTGGCATTAGCACGCTGCTAAATCTTAGCTTGTAGGTAAATGCTGCAGTAGTTAGATACCCATGCAAGATGCTTAGGCATAAAACCAGTCACATAAGAATAACGCAGCATTTTTTGTCCATTCTCCCTGCTATGCAGCCATAGCTCACTAATAAAAGCACATTTGCCCTGGCGGCTTCCCAGGTAAGTGCATTACACCCATGCTCAGCTACCAGGATTTTGCAGCTCAGAAAGGGCAGATGGTGGGATGAGGCAGAAGAGACCCCAAGGCAGCCCCGGGGGGCTCGGTAGTGGCTGAGTGGGCACATGGTGCCAGGGCAGTGGGGAACGGTGGGCTCCAGCTGCTCCATCACCCGCGGTGTCCCTCTTTCAGCAGTGACCACTACCAGGTGTTGACGACTGCCCACATCGGAGTGCAGGCGAGTGTCTGCCATGGCTCTCTTCCCACATTCCCACAGGGATGAGTTATGGGCAAGGTGCTTTTAATCAACAACTTAACTCTCCACTTTTTGGAACCACCTGTAACCCCCAGTGTTTCATCAAACTTTATTCTTAGCCTCTTTGTAAAGGTGTACATACTTAATAAGATTAGACAGTGGTAGCATTTCATAAGCGCATGCCATAAATACTCTCTCATATGCCGAACTGAAAGCTTTCTCTCATGTTTGCTGACCCTCAAATCACACTTCTTTCAGTTCACCCAACTGTTACAGTAACAGCAAAAGCAACAGGATGGAAATAGCAACATTCCCCACACCCCCACACTTCAGGCTATATTCACAAAAAGGGACAACCTCCTGTCTGAAACACAGCCAGCTCTGGGGTAAAATGAATTCTGGTTTGAGAGGCAACATAACTTCCCATATGATTTTGGAGAACGGACAAGTTTTGCCTAAGCCAGCTCTGCTCAGCTAGAGCAAACACTAGAGTAACAGGAATTTCTCCTCTGCAGAAAGAGCAGCCCTGGAAGCCACCTACATCCTAAACAGCACAGCGTGCCGACTGCTAGCTTTGTAAAATTGGCCAAGAGAAACTGAAAAATGGGAACCTGTATTTTCCAGGACACTAAGATTTGGGTAACCAAGGAGTTGCCCTGTAGTTGGGACAAGAGCAACAGCAAAGGAAGGGGAAAACAAGCCACCAGCGTAGTGGTGCAAGTTCTCATTTGCGATACTAGAGCTGCTTTATATGCTGAGCTCCCATCCTTCAACAGCAGGTCAATGTTTTAATGTGGATTGGGCACATAAATGCAGATCAATTTATGCATTAAAAAAAATCATCTACATGTGCATTTATTTCAATTTCATTTTAGTGAATCAGGTCCTGATTCAATGCTAACTGAAAACCCTTGAAATAACTGCGAGCTTGCTCATAGCCAATTCTGTGTCACCGCTATGAAATTAGTAGTGAAATTAAATGGCTCAACAGTGCTAAGACATTCCCCAACTACTCCAGCAAGCAGTCGCTCACCTCTAAGGTTAACAGGATAAAGGCTGGATAAAGAAACTACTCATTATACCAGCTCTACAAAGAAGCAATTATGAGACTTTATAAAGTGGTTTCAAATATATTTTGCAAACTAGGACTCAGACAAATATTAGTGGCAGCAAATTACAGTACTTAGCAGAATTATCACCAGAAAAGAGACTCTTTTAATCTATAAAAAATATCAACAAAAGATGTAAATATGGACTCCTCGATGGGTGGTATATCTTGAAGAAAATATACATCTAATCTCACAGTGTGTTACCTCCAGTACCTGGAGAGAAGGTTAACAATTCAGAGCTGTTTCCTACAGCTATAGAATATATTTTGATGTAGATTTGTAGATATCACAGACTTAAAATCTATTGTATAATCACAGGGCAAGTGCAAGGAACCTGGGGACATACTTCTCTACAGTAAAGCGCTGGAACACTGGCTTTCATTTTAATCAATGTTATTCCCTGTTTTTAACAAATTATATTTCATTCTGCGGCCTTTTGGTTCTATTTTTCTCAGCGTAAACAGCAGCAGCACTTCCACCACCACACATACAATTTGCAGGCTGTATATTGGCGTTACACACGCCTTTATCTCCACGTGCCACCGGCAAATGGGAGAAAACAGAGTCACCGTCACAGCACCTCACGACGAGCGCCAGATTCCGATCTCGTTTGCATCCCCATAAACCCAGAGCAACCCTACTCAGGTACCAGCAGATGCTGCTCTGGGTTAAACCGCACACGCCACCACGGAATCTGTTGGTGATCCAGGGATTCACAACCCGATATCCCCAAGCATTCCGTTCCCAGCATTCCCATTCAAGTCAATACCAGTGGTGGGAATCAGCACCTTGGGATGTCAAGCAATGACTGAAGGTTTACACTGGGGTAACACAGAGAAGAATTTGCCCATCCTGTCACACACACTTCACGTATAAATACCATGAACACCAAGCTGCAATGCAAGAAGTCAAAGATCCCTCCAGATATGGTCTCCCTTTGCTCAAAGCCCAAAGCTCTCCAGTGGAGGCCAGCGCTTGTTGAATGTGACCAACTACTGTCACAAGCAGAAAGCACTTCTGTGCCCCCCTGACGTTTCTTTAAGTTTTTAGTGTCTTCTTCATCAAAGGAAGAATATGCACGTTTTTAAATCCCTTCCATTAAAGTGTTACACAACAATTGTTTTGGACGGCAGTCCAGCAGATCTGCGCCGTGGCCCTGGTCATGTATTCCAGTGTGCAAAGGAGACAACTGCCAGGGTGGCAGCAATCACTGCAGCTTCTGCCCTTCTTTCCATGAGGGACTTCACCCCTACCCCAGCCACACTCCCAACATGATTTACCTGTGAGCATGTTGTAGCTGCCAGTGCCGAGCATCTGAGACCCTCCGCGTTCACTAAACACAACTGGGAAGTGAGCTTCCATGGGGTCTTTAACCCTTCCTCTCTTCACTCACTTTAATTCGTGTTTGGCAAGCTCCAAAACATTCAGAGGTCAGGTTTTAGCTTAATTAAGAGACCACAAAAATCCAGACAGTCATCCAAACCTTCTAAGCACTCGGAGTGTGGGAAAGTAAAGTAAGAAAATCATGTGCCAGCAATTTCGCGGAAGATTTCTAGTGTTTGCTGCTCTGAACAAGGCTTGAAAATACCAGAACCATTTCTCTCCCTCACACTGAACCCAAGCCCTGTAGAGATCCTGGGGACTCAATGCAAAACACCTGAGCCCTGGTGTATTATCACTTGCAGCTGCCGATTTTCCAGTATCCCTCAGTTATTTTTCAGACTCCTCCCCAGGAAAACTGCTAGGGATATCACTTCTACCTATGTTTTTCTGTCATATACTGTCTCTTAAGTTTTCTCCAGCAGTTCCTTCATTTTTAAAGCCCATCGTCCTAAATTTAAGAAAAAAAAAATAAAAAATCCTCCCCTTTGTTCCCCAGGTGGGTATAATTCTCCTCTTACTTCTCCACGTTTGATATCTGACTCCTGGATGAAACAGCACAGAGCTGCAGCATCAGCAGTTCCTGAAGGGACCATCCCTTTCCCTTACTATTTGGATAATGGTTGTTCCATGAGATCAATTAAAAGAAGAAAATGAAAACAGGAATTGATACCCGAGCCCAGACCCTTACCCCAGCTGAGGGCACCAACAATTGCAGAGATAATTTAGTAGTGCTCTTCTGCCCTTGTTTTGTCCATGTTTATTTATGCAGCTTTCTGTTATAAGCATCGCGCATTAAAGTCAATAGCCTACCACTAGCTTATCAGAAAACAAGTGGAGCCAGACCTGGACTTCTATAAATAAGATTTACTCTATTGGCTAAATAATGACATCTAAACTGGTCTGATTTAACTGACTATGGCAGTTCTTAGAGCAAAATTTAATTACACTTTGTACTTATTACAGTTCCTTTGTGTGCCTCTTGCTTCCCAGCAATTTTGAAATATAGACTTAAGTCTGCTATACAATACATCTCCATACCTATAGTGACATGTGCTAACAGATGGCACCACGAGCACAGAGCAGCAGATCAGCATGAGTTGTCAGTTTTGGTGGCCACGTTTTCCCTGAAGTTATCACAGCCCAACACAAAATGGCATGAAATAATCACCGGCCATTTCCCGCGGGCTGGGAAGAGCATGACTCAGCACCGGGGCTTTTTATAACATCCAAACACTTAACTTTCTAGAAATGCTTTTATATTTATGGAGCGCGTTCATTATGGAAGTCTGCTAAGTAACCGGTGCGCGGGGATGATGCTGCTCAACCATAAATGCAGCGAGAGCGCTGACATCTGGGGTCCTTGGGTGGGCCGGACAGTGCTGCGCCGCCAGTAAGGAGGAGGCAAAGGACGCGTGTTTGTGCACGTCGGATAATATTGCTCTGTAAAATTATATTAGATGTGCATTAGGGGCTGTAACAGAAGACAGTAAGAGTAAAGGATATGCACAAGCAGGAAAAGAGAAAGGCACGCAGGGGCGGTAGGAAAGGTTAGCGCGGCTCTGCCTTCCCACCACGGGCACCACTGGGCACGGGGCACAAAGCAGGGGGTGAGCCACGAAGCCCGGCGTCACATCCCGCATCCAGGTTTCACATGAACTTTATCACATTCAGAGGAAATTCAGGACTAGCCCGAGCTGGGGCTCAGCTTTACCGATACAGCAACATTAAGGAAACATACCATGGTGAAGATACAGGCACATACTACTAACACAATTTAAAGATGGTATACCCAAAACCGCATCTTCCCTCCAAACTCTCAAACTTAAAGCCCCTCAGGATCTATCCTACACTTGCTATTGTCTCATTATTAAATTTCTGCATTCACACCCCAAACACATTTTGCAATACCTGCAAACAGCCTTGGAGCTGGGAGTGATGGAGCTGCGGCCGTCTCACCAGAACCAGGGGCAATGCCTCAACCCCTGCCCAATTTCAAGTCTGGGGTGGTTGAAGAGCATCATGGGAAATGTAGTCCTCTCCTCCTCTTCTTCTCCTCCTCCTTCTTTTTCCTCCTCCCTGTCCCAGCACACACATCCCTCTGGGATCCTTGGACCAGGGATGTCAGGCGGAGGGAGCCCGGGCTGGGCTGGTACATCCCGGAGAGGCAGCTCCTTTCTTCCCGGCCTCCAAGGACACAACTGTCTCCTGCCATTTTGGACCTTCATCTGAGGACACCTTCCACAGAGGACGAATTTAGCTACACTTAACTGCCACAGAAGATTTTTCCGGTGCTTTTTGTTTTAGCATTTATGACTGCCCAAGCACTGAATATTTATACTTTTTTAAAGGATTCATTGTTTTTCCACTGATGCCTGAAATCAAGGTCTCAAAGCAACATCCTCCAAAGCCTCTATGGAGGACAATCTGTATTTTCTTTAAACGATTGGTGAAATATTCTTAGTTTGTGTGTTTGCATGTAGAGAACCACTTAGATGCAGCTTTAAATATGACTAAGTGGACTACAGACACTTCAGAGGATAGGATGTTACTAGGCAGATAAGAATTTCAGATGCAAACCTTAAAGTATAATTGGCATATGAACAGGTAGCAGGAAACTGTGTGGAATATATTTTCTGAAGATCTACATTTTCACCATTTCTCTGCAGCGAAAACTCCTCAGCACACAATTTTCACCGCCAAAGCCCATGGTGTCATAACCTACTGCAAAATTGTGGCCGTAGAGCTCAGTAAAGGACTGTAAAATCATTTTAAATGTTTGCTGTTTTCTTCCAAAATGCAAAATAAGGAATGAAGGCCTCAAACAACATCACGTGGAAATAGCGGGTTTGGTTGTGGGTGCTGCTGGGGTGCCAGTCCTGGGTCAGACGGAGCTGGTGCGTCCCCACACGCGGCGCTGGTGACCTCGCGGTGGCTGGGTTTGTGCCTCAGGCACGCTGAAAAGGATATAAATTTGAATTAGGTGCTGCAGCCACAGCAAAATGTGTCTTTCAGGCTATAAAGGCAAGAAGAAGAAAAATTCTGCAGTAAGATGGGTCCAGTTTTAATTGCAGCAGCACAAACAGAAGCCTGGCAAAGCCCTGCAGAACAGACACCTCTTAGCATTTCCCCCTCAGAACCACCGCAAAACACATGAAAGGTCATATACAAGATAGGATTTGACACAATAAGATTTCACTCCCATGTTAATGCACCTCAGATCAAGCCTGCAAAAGTGAAATAATAAATTTAGGAAAACAAGCAAAATGACCCTACTGGTTGGTTGGTTTTCTAGATACCATCTACATATTTTAGAAACGTACAACCTTCTAATAGAAATGAATAAACTACTCAACCATAAAGTTGCTATAGAAGATATGCTTGTTCTGATTGGAAAGGGCATCTGCTATCTGCAATATTGATAATACTTTTCAAATTTCATCTGCTTTTGTTTGCATTCTGTGTCGTCTGTTTAAACACACTGGGAATAATAATGAATCCCAGCATTATCTCCACTTTTTCAAGGCCGAACATATAACTTTATCACAAAAATAATTAAAATTCTTTGGCACTCTTGTATCTTTTCCATTAAACGTTATCAAGCAGTGACAATAAACTAACATCAGTCCAAGGCTGCCCATATGCTGCTTTTAAAAAGAATGCATTTGTCCCAGGGTGAGATACATGAATTTTGTGTTTACAGGGTCAAACAATTCCAAAGTTTTTTACAGTATAAGGACTAAAAAAAATCTGTGTGTGCACACACACATGCAAATGCACACACACAGGCACACAGACACACACACAGAGCTGAGGATACGGGCTTCAGAGGGAACACCTACAAACTGCTTTGTTAAAACTTCCTTTCACAGACAAATCTGAGCAGCTTAATTATTTGGAGAACTAAAGATGTAAATATTTTGCATACTTGTGCAACACAGTCAATCCAATAAATGATGCTCCAAAACATTCTTGGATGTCATATGCAGTTAATCTCGGATGTAGCGAATTAATTTTTTCTGAACTGAATTTTGTATATGGGGCTATATATGATCTGCTACACGTAGGAATAATGTTGCAACTTAATTTTGACATTAATAATTTTACTTCAGTATGCTTATCATCCTTTATAAACCACATTTCCTTTGTTATCCGAGGCAAAGGAAAATAAAACACATCCTCTGTTAATCATTGCTCGATATTGATTAATACTCATTAGTTATTTAAGAAAGAAGCTGCCGACAGTTCATTTTTTTCCCGCACCTTTAATTATTTGCCAACAAAAAACAGTATAGGTTTTAGAACACATCGCTAGAATATCTGACTCTGAAGTCTTTATGATTTTTATAACGTGTGCTAACTTCTGCTTAAAATGTAGTAAAGCAATGATGTTGATCTCATTTCAATGCCACATACACGGTATTGCATAGTAATGCACTGGCTTTTATAAGCCAGGAAACAGTACCAACTCACTAAACAGATCCATCAGGATAATTGAAGAACTCATTTCAGGAGAACTCCCATATGAAGGCAGAAATGTTAAAAGATGTTAAATTTTCTTTTTGTGTATTGTTGGCTCGCTTGATAAGCAGAAGCAAGTTTATACAGCTCTGCAGCTAGTGTAGAATGCTTAAGCAAGAAATCCATAACTTTTAATATGATGAGATTGTCCTGCTAGGAGAGATGGATTTTTTCCAATATCACTGCTAACAAACAAGTAGAGTTTCCTGTATCAGCACATTTCTGTTTCTACTCTGCAGCACACATGTGCTTCATTTAGAAACAATACATGGCTCAACATTTTTGGCATATTAAAAAAATGAGACAAGTACGTTAGACTAGCTGATGGACAGGTATCCTAACAGGTTTCTTTGGAGAATGAGTACAAAATCTTGTATAGATAGACACACTGACAAGGTTGGGAAAAAAAGGGGGAGGGAAGTGTGAAGTTATTTGTGTTAACTTCCCTTCCAAGATTTAGTGGCAATGTTACTTACTGGAGTGACTGCTCAGTGGACAGATAATGTCACACAGTGTCTTATTACATGATTTCAAACCCCCGTGCACAATCTCACTCGCTGCAGAAAACTTAAATATGTTTCAGGTAGGAGCTAAATAAAAGACATTACTTTTCATCTGCTTTTTCACTTAATGCTAATATAGTCACTTGTCAGTGGATGTAAAAGTAAAGGAGACAAGGGTTTATTTTTATACCTCACAGAACAGCAACTGGTGATTTCCCTTAGATCATTGCTTTTGTGTGTGCAGGCACTAAGCTTTTTTCTTTTAATATTTTAGACATACTTTATTTTTTATTCAAAACAGTTTTATCCCAACTCTGACACGCCGATATTGTCAGGAAAGGAGGTGTGATGTTTAAACATTACCGGGTATTTTTTCTCGTTATATCTTATGAATGTAGGTGGTGCATCTCATTAATCCTAGACCTAATCACCGGGCTCACGTTATTCATTTCTTCGAAGGTTTGGCTGAAGACACGACTTTGTGGTTCACTTTGGAGGATTTATAGCGCATACGTCTCAATGAGCAGTCGATGGGGACGTGGAGCTGAACTGCCGCTCGGACGGGGGCTGCTGGGCAGCGGCACGGCTCTGCCCGGCTGCAAGCGCCCTTCCCGGGGAAAAACACGTCCCAGAAAACATACCAGGTGCTCCACACACGGCGAGTGAAAATGTGCTCTCACCCTTTGTGTTCTGTGTTCAGAAAAAGCAACATGGAGACCTGTGAAATCTGCACGAGAGATGACGTGAAGGTGAGGCAGGCTCCAGCCTTCCTCCTGCCCCACATCCCTGCACCCCTCGGGCAGGCGAGGGGACCGCTCCGTTTTCTTCTGATGACCGAGTCACAGAGTCACAGAATCACAGAATGGTCGGGGTTGGAAGGGACCTCTGGAGATCATCTAGTCCAACCCCCTGCCAGAGCAGGGTCACCCAGAGCAGGTTGCACAGGAACGCGTCCAGGCGGGTTTGGAATGTCTCCGGAGACGGAGTCTCCACCACCTCTCTGGGCAGCCTGTGCCAGGGCTCTGCCACCCTCAAAGGAAAAAAGTTCCTCCTCATGTTTAGGTGGAACTTCCTATGTTCAAGTTTGTGCCCATTACCCCTCATCCTGTCACTGGGCACCACTGAAAAGAGCCTGGTCCCATCCTCCTGACACCCAGTCCCATCCTCCTGACACCCACCCTTGAAGTATTTATAAGCGTTGATAAGATCCCCCCTCAGTTGTCTTTTTTCCAGACTGAAAATACCCAAATCCCTCAGCCCTTCTTCACAGGAGGGATGCTCTGCAGAGTTACTGTTTTGGCTGCAGCCACGGGAGCATCCCGTCAAGACGTCGGTGCGGCGCGGCTGGGCTCGCCCCGAGGCCAGACCCAGTTGTGAGATGCGGAGGATGCGAGACGTGCCGTGACACCGCAGAAGGGAGCCCCGGGCCGTGCCGGCGCTGGAGAGCACAGCTCTTGTAACAAGAGGGTAATTGAGACAGGCCGGCCTCGGCTGGCGCTCAGCAGCAGACGAAAGCAAGCTGCGAGGAGTGGCGTTGGTGACCACGGGTAGCAGCAGGCAGAGAGCACTCTCCCCTGTCACTTTGCTTTCAGATGGTGCACAGCACGATCTGGCAGGACGGACCCGGAGCCTTCATTCAGGTTAATTATCAGAATGTTGCAGCTTTGCTTCTTCGCTTTCTTTTTCACCTTCTTCCCTTTTCCTACCTAACCTCCCTTTGGTTTTCTCAAGTACGTACGCCTACTCAATTCAATTAGCCTTGGATACAGCACCGAGGCCTCGGATACCTGTAGTCATTATCCCAAGCACTTTTCATAAGAGTATGGATATTAGTCCCAAAGTCCTGGCAAAATTCCAGCTAAGCTAATGTATTTACAGTCTACCCTCCCCAAACGTATCTCTTAGTTTTAAAGGGGGGAGTTATTCTTCATTTTCTCTCGTTACTTTGCTGCGCAGAGTTTCTCGCAGAGTTAAACTTATTCTCCGTGGCAGAATAATGCAGGATTTTTCAGTCTTACCCGCCTTGCAACATTTGGTATTTTTCTTTAAGCTGCTGCTTCTGGACTCCTGAGACTGCAAGAATCCCGGTTCCCAACCCCTCCCTTTTTTTTAAAAGCAAGCCTCTAATCCTTGTGTAAAAAAGCTTAAAGCACAAAGCTCCCAAACAACTAAAAGATGCAACTCGACATCTATTATTATCTTTAAAATATCCCACGAATTTAAATTAATTCTCATGTATCCCGAGTCCTGCCCCAGCCACGTTCCCGCAGCTGGCTGTGCCGCAGAGCCGGCTCCGAAGGCAGCGATGCCCATCTCTGCCCTGAGCCCACCTGCCTCACCTTTCACAAGCCCACTACTGTTCCCAGTTACACCAATAAGATCGCTGGAGTGGCCCGACCACAACCACGGGCAGAATTTGCCCCATCTGTTTTGTGCGAATGGCGGGCCTGGGGCCAAACCCTGCCCTCCTGTGCAATGCCAAAAGGTGGCGAGACAGTCACTCCAGACACCTCGGTGTCACAGGGACAGCCATTTTAAGGTGCTTTCTCAAGGCTTCGGCTTCCTCTGTGTTTTCCTTCCTGGCAGGATGAGGGATTTATTGCCCAGCCTCCATCACACGTTCAAAGAGAGGTACAGCACACCCCATCTACAGGTAGGTGCCCAGCTAGGTGGTCCACCCAGCCACCACTCTCGTGGGGGCGTTCAGTATTTCCATAGCTTGGCTAGATGGAAGGAAACGTGCACCTTTCAGACGTTTAACTCCTCCCTACCCAGTTTGGTAGGTTTTCTTGCCAGGGAGATAACAGGGCGTTTTGGGCACGATCCTTTCCTTCATCCCCTTGGATCTGGAGATGAAACCAGGCAAGTTTAAATAGCATTTAATTTCATCTGCGGCATTATTTACCGGGGGTCCTCCCACGACAGTCTCACAAACGTTATTCATTAGTTCGCTCACCTATCTGTACCCCTACCCAGCTACCCAATATTCGAAGACAATCAGCAAATTAATGATTTCACATTTTCAGCCCATTAAATTATTTATTGCTGGTGTCAATAGAAAGTTTTTAAAAGGTAAAATATCTTTGTATATTGACTGCCAATTCTACATGGATGTAATGGCACCAGGCAGTGTACCACATCATGAAATAAAAATTAAATTGTAGTTGGGCTTTTAAATCAACTCAATTAAAATAAAGAGATTCTTGGCTTGATATAGGGAAATATTTGTATTTCCAATTCTATTTGTTAATACATTGACATATGTGCTATTTTTTAAATGTAGCACTAAGTGCACTTTCTGTCAATGCCATAGATTTTTTAATAGACTGAGAAAATGCATTTCATTTCTTCTTATTTTCCTTCAATACATCATTTGGTTCTGCTTTTTTGCCTGCATGAAATTCATTTTCTAATGGAAATATTTGTTTTGTAAATCAAATATGTATTATGCACAAAATGCAAAGCACAAATTAAATTATGTTAATGAAATGAAAGAGATATGAAATGCATATTTCATGGACAAAACATAACCTCAGCAAACAACCATTTCTTGATAAAATCTTTAAACACAATCTCATTCTGTGACAGACATATTGTTAAAGCAGATAGCACCTCATTTAAATGGTTTCCTTTAATATTAGTGCTTAGTATATAATTGTAAATAACTTTTGGGATGAAAAACCAATAATGAAATACTGTCTTTAATAGTTTGCTATTGATGTCAGCATAAAATTTGTAGTAGTTGAATATTGGAAATTGGGAGTGTGCACACATATAGTCAAAAGCTGTAAATGATTGCATATTTAAATAGAGCTGACTAAGGCAAAGATGTTATAGATATTAGTAATAGGCAGAAAATTATGCTGACCTAACATTATTTGACAAAACCCACTGTTTTAAATTATATATTGGTTACACTTAATGAATAATAGATTCTGTAGGTGTTGTTTCGCAGATCATAATGCTGATGACACTATATGTTGGAGACTTCTTAGTCATCCTTCTGACAATAAAGCAGGCAGAGCTCACAAAGGTCATCGAAACATGAAATCGTATTTATGGGTCTCCATCCCAGCCTAGCCTTCTGCAGGAAAACGTCCTCAGAGCTGGGAGAAAAAGACATATTCCATGTTAGCCCTGAACAAATAGAATGCAAGAAAAAAATCACTTGAGATGAAGCTGGGGGTTTCATGTAGGTTTGGGGTTGCTGTGCTCTTCTAAGCGGTAGAGTCATTGTATAGATTCCACCGATTTGTTGGGTTTCATCACTGTTTCGCCATCGCTCAGATTCGATGGGTTGGCCCGTATCTGTGGCATACATCTCTCGGGCCTCCTCTCTGACTTAAGCACACACGAAATCAAGAACAGAGCTCTTGATTCATAAGCCAATTCTTTCAGACATTTTAGGGCAGCAAAGAACGCATTAAAATCACCAAAGGGACATCTGTCTCTACTATACTATTTTTATCAAAAATGCTAAGAAAGAGAACGAACATGACGCACAGTTAAAAGAAAAAAAAAAAAAACACACCAGCACCAAAACTCAGATGATCATTAGAGAGCTGGGAGATGCCTGTAATCTAACAGGTGATAAGAAGACCAAAGCGCTTATTTGAATGTTGCTATTCTTTGCGTGAAAGCAGGAGAGCTATACATAATTAATTGGGATCTGCTTCATTTTCTGAAGGAGAACTTATTTGTTTTTATATTAAGTATTACAGAAGACACTTAAGATTCAGGCACTGATACCTGATAATTGTTTATCACCTCCTTTTTTGCAGGAGGGGAGCAAGATCAATGAGGAAACAAGGACAGTGTTGTCTGAAGGCCTTTGGCTTTTAAGTCACTTTGGTTTTAGGTCTTAGCCTGGTTTCATAACTGCCCCTAGGCCGGCTTGTAACTCTTTTTGCCTTTGCAGTGGATGATAAAGTATCTGCACTGATTTGTTTAGAGTTATCAGCTGTTGCCTTTGATAGCAGTGATAACAGTGCAAAAATAGTAGTCCTCTGACTGTTTTTGGAGAAGCTCAGGAACACCTGGTGCTGTGCCCAGGCGTGACACAGGACCCTCCGTGCCAGCAGCGAAGGGGATGCTGAGCAAGGCCACGCTGGGATCCAGCATCCCCAGGGATGCAGCGCCCAGGACGCCCGCGACACCGCTGAGCATTGCTCACGGAGCCTGGGCATGGCCAGAGACAGACTGGTAAAGAGTCAGCTCAGAAGAGACTGCAACAAAAGGGACAGAAAAATCTGCTAAAAGCACAAGCCTGAGTTGCCTCCCAAATAACAAGACATATTACACCAAGATTCAAATTGCCCCCGGAAGGGGGGCTACTCTCCTCGCTGTCCCTACGCAGCCCGCAGCTGCGGGGACTGTGCTGCACCACTGCGCCGTCGGAGCTTCCCCATCCCCAAACAGCATCTCCAGGTGAGAAGGTTCCCCCAGACCGACCGAGGAGCAGACTGTCCCCCAGGCTGTGCCTCTCTCCATCGCCTGTGCTCCTCCAGCATCTCCCTCCTCCAGCAGGTCAGTTCAGCCTCTGCTGCTGAGGACACCTCTCCAAGAAGGGAGGCTTTGTGCCATCGTCTGTGTGCTGCCAGCCATCGCCATCAAGATAACTTTCCACTTTGGTCTGAGGGGTAGACAGGCTTTTCGGTGCCTTTAGTAATTTTCCTGACAGCCTTGATATCAAATACATAACTCTGAGATAAGCTTGGCAATAAATACGTATGGCAAACACAGCAAGGCAACACGACAGCAGAGCGCTGCGCAGCTGAAGAGCAGCTCTCCCACACAGATCCCCATCCCAACAATAAACTATTAATTAATCATCCCTGCCCTATTTCCCTCCATCACAGGCACCTCAGCAGTGTGATGGCCTCACGGGGACACAAGAACGCAGCGCCCATTTTGTGAATAAAACAAGCCACCAACTTCTGTGCACCCTTCGCAGCGGGACAGCCACAAAACCTGCATGGGGCTCCCAGAAATGGGTGGGCTTTCATCAATTGCATGGTATGATCTTGTCTAGAGACAGGGTACAAATGCTGCCGAGGTATAAAAAGAAGAGGACGGCAAAATGTCTGAAGGCGATTAACAGTATGGCCTTCTTTTGCTTCTGGCATAACAAAAAAAACCCAACCAAAATAAACAGTCCAGCTGTGTGAATCTTAGCTCCTTTTGAACCAGGCCATCAAACTGTCTCTCTGCTGTAAAGTAAAAACCTTCCAAACACTTGCAGAATCTACAGACTTGGCAATTTCCCCAGGATAACCCAGTAAATTGCTGGGGGAAAAGAAATATCCCATGTATCATAAAATAGTGGAATTTTGTCCCAAACAAAGGCCAAAAACCTCTCCAGAGGGAGAATCCGAAGCCAGATCTCCAGATATTCAGAGCTAGAGGAAGAGTTTCCCTCCAGTGCACCGAGGAATTCTCCCCAGCAGGTCACAAAGCTCTTTGACTGGAACACAGTAACGCAGAGAAGGCTTGCTAGGGGAGAAAATGTCGCGGAGAAGCAGCAGGATTCGGGACCACGACTGTAACAGATCTTGAGGGTCGCGGAGTAAAGTCCTCAGCTCCTGAAGGCAAGCATGTCACAGCAGTCCTGCTGGTGTGACATTCACAGCCACCCCCATCTGGTCAAACCAAGCTGGGAGCATCCCCTTGCCAGAAAACCAGTCCCAGTCTTCCTATACAGTTTTTGAGTAGAAACCATGGGACAGATGCTATTCTGAGTCAGTGAAATTATGGACATATATAAATCAGAACAAAATCTGGTCCCTAACATTTCTGTTGTGTATATAGCACCTATAGAAGGATAATGGATGCTAAATCTAAATTGTGCTTCCTACACTTATTTCATAGGAAATACAATTTTTTATCCATTTTATCAATTTTCTAAAATGAATCTTTCCCTTTTTCATTATCAAATTTCGATCTCATATCATTTCCAGCACCACCCCAAGCCATTCTGGAGTTCTCGTTTACATCACTAGAGATTAATATTAGGTGTTTGTAAAAGGAGGATATTAGCTTCTCCCTTATATCTGTCAAAATTAATAACTTCTCTATCACAGATAACTCCAGGTCAATATTAGATTCACAGATGTGGCCAGAAATAAAATGTATGGAAATATAATATCTCATTTATAAGTATCCAAAAAGGAAAAAGAAAAAAATAAAAAAAGGAAAAAAAAAAGGAAGTGTTTTCATTATTGAAATTTAGACTGCAAGTGTTCAAAAGGTCAAAAGACTTTGAGGGCTGAACATATCTGCCATATGGCCTTAGCCTTTCAAATAGAAAACAAATTGGAGGTCAGCCCAGGGGAGAAGAGAGAAGTGAATTTTCTACAAACAGGGCAAAGGAAGGGATCAGGATTCTCTCCACATTCAGCGTGTGCTTCTATCTAAACCTACATTGTGGCCAGAAGAAGGGCTCTGGACATAAATGTTTGTACAATGATTGATGTAAATACTTGAGTGATGATTGATAATGGTTATGATTGGCAGATGTCCACCTCCTGCCCGGCTGATCCAGCGTGGCACCTCCTGACGTTGTGCTGATTTAAAGGGAATAACACGTTCAAAGTGGCCACATTGCAGCAAGAATATCCTGTGCTCTTGGTCCAGCAGAGACGATGTTGATTATATTTGTTAATGGACCATACTGTTGTCTCCTAAAATCGACTGATTTTGTGTTAGCAGACACAAAGCTCATCTGTGGCCTGGCGGAGGTAGGGCAGATCTTGGCCATCTCTCACAGAGCACTCCTGACCTGCAGGAATTTCTCTGACTCCTGCCGTTTTTAAGAGCTGTATCAGAGACGTGCTCGAACGCTGAACTGCAATCTCTGCATTGGACTCCAACTGTCCCCTTTGATTCCCTAAATATGGACTGGGCCGGTTAACATCCAGATTTCTGATGTAAAAATAATTCTTTTAATTTTGACTGGTTTTACTGACTTCCCAACTGTCTGTCCCCATCTCACTGCCGTGACAGTGCCACAGAGGCAGGGGCTCGACGGCTTGCACACAGAGTGGGGGCTCAAGAGGTGAAGGGGAAAAGAGAGTTGACAACGCGACATCTATTTTTTACATAAGTTTCAAGGGAGAAGGTGAGATAAATACACGCTGTGGGAATACAACAGAGGAGAAGCTGTATGAGTTATGCTTTCAGAAGTAAATAACACAGGAGCCAGTGATTTAAAGGCTGTTAAATGAATTTTACCAACTATTTTATTCACTGTGATCAAAATTATATCACTGATGTTCTTACTAATATATCCCATTTGGCTCAATAATCTTTTCTTTGTAATTACAGGTGAAGAGGTCATTTTAAAAAAGCCTGCAATGGGCTTTAAAGAATTACGCTGCTTTCATTTTGTGTTTATAAGCAGTCGAGGATAGAGGGTAAAATTAACTAATGCTACTTTCGATGAGAAAAATATTAAAATGCCCTCAGTTCATATCCTCATTTGCCCAAAGGAGTTTTTCCTATTGCTCTTCTTCACCCGCTGGCTTTGTGCACTGGCTGCTCCCCGCAGCTGGGTGGGCAGCGCGGCACCGGCCACCGACCTGCCGACGGGGAAACATCGTCTCTCCCCCTTTTCTTCCTCAGCTCCTCAAACTCTGGATGACCCACAGTAAAATGCTTTTAACGAGGCTTCGTCCCTCGCCGACACAGTTAAAACTTTGCAAAAATAAACAAGAGCCGCTCTTTGTTTTTCCTGCAGCTTTGGGATCTGTTTCAAGGGTGGAAAGAAGCAGCCCTACCTGGGCGTAAGGCACGGGGAAGGGAGAGCAAAAAAGCTGGCCAAGGAAAAGCAATGCCTTTAACAGGAGGACTTCCAGGGTGGGGCATTTATATCCCTCTATTTTCTTGCTGGGTGTTTGATGCTGCATTGAGGTCACAGCGGTCCCCATGCCCTGTCTGTCCTTCTCAACCTGGAGCGAAGCTCTGGGCACGGGGAGGCACCAGAGGAGGTGCAATCACCGCTCACCTCCACGGACTCCCACTTGTCTCCTTGTTTTCTTGATGCTGGTGCTGTTTTCGCAAAGGACCATGTTTCTGCAAATTTAAAATAAAAATCCTCAAGCCTCGATACTTCCGAGCTGTGCTGTGAAACCCTCTTCGCCAGCCAAATGAATGCTGAAACGGCAAGTGAGTGCCCGGTGGCTGGTGCCCAGGACCCTGGGGACAGGTACCTACTGGGCAACTGTTAGCGCTGGGGCAGGCGGCACTGCTGGCTCCGAAGGTCCCTTCTGAATAGGCCCATTCTTCCTTCTAAGCATCATATATACAAAAAGATACGTCTTCATAAAGGGAAGCATTCCCTGACCCATCTCTCCACATTTCAGTTTGAAGTGCTGTTTGTCATCACTAAGCACTACTCTCCCAGCCAATGAGTGGTATTTCTCCCTGGAGCTGCTCTCTGCTTTAACAGGGTGTGAACACCTGAAACAGCGACGGTGCACTATTAATCGTTATTCATGCTTGGCTCCTAGCGGGGAAACACAAAAGCTGCCACATGAACTTTTCTACTTCAACATGATACCAACATGATACTGCAAAAAGGGGAAAATATCTTTGTGATCTAACCCAGCTGAACTCACAAAAGCAAAGACATCTCCTCCATTGGGAAGAGTAAGGTATTGAAATGGGACTCAGAGAAGATCAGTTAATCAGCCCGTTCCCCCATGTACAAACACAACCCTCAGACCTCTGTTCTGAGAGGCTTACACATACCTCTGCAAAGACATTCCCCGCTTCTAGTTGTTTTTCTTGACATTAGAAATTAGGAAGAGAAAAAAGGTATTGTCCCTTCAGCCTCAATCAGCTCCCAAGACTGGGTTAGAGTTGGGGGCCTCCAAGTCTAACCTCAGCGCTGGGAGAGAGGGTCGGAGGACTAAGGAGAAGGAGGAAGAGGAGAAGGAGTAAGGAGTGGGAGGAGGAGGAGGAGGAGAGGAGAGAGGAGAGGAGAGGAGAGAGGAGAGGAGAGGAGAGGAGAGGAGAGGAGAGGAGAGGAGAGGAGAGGAGAGGAGAGGAGAGGAGAGGAGAGGAGAGGAGAGGAGAGGAGAGGAGAGGAGAGGAGAGGGGAGGGGAGGAGAGGAGAGGAGAGGAGAGGAGGAAGGCTACCTTCCAGTATTGCAGTGGGGTCAAGGCAGGTAGGATCTCACCATCTGAGCAAGGTAGTGATGGAGAAAGAGGAGCCTACAAAGAAGGTGGGAAGCCCAATGCATTGCAGATGACTTTATAGCAGGAGTTTTGGAAAAAACAGTTGCAACCCACTCTGCTTCCCAGGAGCCCAGAGAGGACCTGTGGCAGGGGAGCGGACACCCACATATCACTCATGACTGTTTACAGGAATGGCGGATGGAGGCTCAGCAACCAGTGAGTATATCCTGGCCATGAGTACATAAGAGATTCACAAGATAAAAAAAGCTTCTAGCCAACAGAACAGGGAGATTTTGAAGTGTCCTTCCAAGATAATCAGTTTTAAGATGCCACCTGTGCAGTTCATCATGAGTTTAGGCTAACGTTCTTCTAATACCAGGACCAGTGATTCCTTCTCACTCTGTCTCCTTCTGGGGGGAAAAAAAAGGGGGAAAAGAAAAAAAAAAACAAAACACAACAATCTTCAACAAGTGAAATGTACTTTTGGTGCATTTGATGGACGTTGTCATGCAGAGCTAGGCGGGAGCTTTAAAAAAACAAAAAGTCTGCAAATATTCATTCACATTTTTAAATGAATTTACTGCAGCCACGTTGATTTCCCTCTGGGATTTGCTTTCTGCACACTTTTGAGCAATCAAGTTTTACTGGGCAAATGTTTGCACAAGACAAATTTCAAAATTGCATGCGGAGACAGAATTTTTTGTGTTTTCATGCCAGACATGCTTGTAGGCTTCTCCAATGAGCAGGCAGAAACAATATCATGTGATTTATCTGACCCATCACAACCAAACCACATACCTTGACTAACGAAGATCAGACACCCACAGTTGTTTGTGATCAAGACACAGAGTTGTTTTTTTAATTACAAAGCTATCCATCAGTAATTTCAAATAATAAGTAAATTGGAGGGAATTGTGATCTGTCTCCAGATAGTCTGTGAGCAGAGAAAGCAGCTAAATTTGTTGAATAAATTATTCATTATGGATTATTCGCTCAGCTCTACTGCAATAGCAGTGACATTGTTTAATTTAATAGCACATTAAGGGATCTTTTTCCTTACACAAATGAGTGCATTGCTTCCAGCAAGTTGACTCTTGAAGATGCAATACTGGAAACCTGTAAGAACAGCTACCCCTGTCCAAGGCTTCAATTAGGTTTTGAGTAGAGAAGACCTTCCTAATACACCACGGACTATATTTGGCTACAGTCCTTCTGAGGGGATACAAACTTGCTTGGCAGAATACGGAGCTATGTAAGTCTTGTAAAAAAAACTAGACACCAAGCACACGGAGTTATTTTCTTCGCTGAGAAACTGGCTGTGCTTTGAGATGGATCTGCAAATCCCAAAGCCAAGAGAAACCAACTTTTATTCAGACCTCGTTTGATCCTGGAGAGGCAAGTGCATTTTATCTGAGCCCTGTATTTCTTTACCTTGCACTGCAAAAGTCTAGCAGCTCCTCTCCCCATCCCCAGCCATGCTGGAGCCCAAAACTCAAAGCCAAACTCAAGAATAGTGAAACTCTGCCAACCAAACCAACTCTTTCTGAATGGCCGCTGCAGGAACACCAGTCCCGTTGATTTTATTGGTGGTGTTGATTCTCCCTCAAGACAATATAAAGGATGGTGAATGCTTTTATAGCTCATTTACAAGTAACTACCTGTGGGGGAAATCTTTCTGGTAACTTTTTTCCTCTGAGAAATGAGGATCTTCAAAGGCCCAAGGATCTACCACACAAACAGCTGCAAAACGCTGTAACGACCCAGTCCTGGCCATATTCTTTGACCGCTTTTGCAGATGTGGCTCATCCAGCCTCTCGCTCTCCACGATGTCCAGGGACACGCACAGCTGTGTCTTGGCTGCCTCCATCCCCTCTAACACAGCCACGGCTGCTGCCTTTCAGTGGAGACCAAGCACATGCTTCCAACGTAGCACCGAGATAATGTTCTTGGGTCTAATGGGGCCCATGGAAGTGAGGGTCGGGGACCAGCGAGCCCCAGGCAGGCGGCAGAGGCTGAGGCTCAAGCCCTTAGAAACCCTCATGCCAAGAAACGTGATGTTTGTGGGCCCCTGACCGTGAGCGCCACACACAGACACGGGAAAGGGCTCTCCTCGGCAGAGGGAAATTAGTTTTCTGCCACTGAGGAGAGCGGAAAAGAAAATAAATAATGTCTATCTTTCATTTGGGTTAAGAAGAGCTGAAATAAAGCCCCCAGCGAGTGAATACATGAATGGGACTGCGTTGCCCGTTCGTGGATGGGAAATGTCATACCCTGAAATATCTTGATTCTGGCCCAAATACAAATACATGGAGAAACACAGGCAGGCACAGAGATCCCCGATCTGCTCTGATTTATCTCCTTGGCGCTTTTTGACGCCGCTCTTTTTTGAAACAGGGCTCCCCCTGAGTAACGACCTGCAGGGAGAAGGTACGGTGCCGCCTCCCAGGCAATCTGTTACAGCAGACAAGAAACAGATTTCTCGGCCCTACCAGACTCCTCTCCAGCGCAGCCCATCTCCCGCCGGCTCTCTCCAGCGCCCGCGCTGCCGCAGAGCAGCCAGTGCCGGGGTGTCCGCGCTCGGCACCGCACCGAAAGCCAGAGCCGGGGTGTCCGCGGTCGGCACCGCACCGAAAGCCAGAGGAGCAACAGTCCTGGCACAGAAGGGCCCAAGGACAGGCACTCAGACACACGATCAGCAAAGATTGTGACCGTTTGTGCTGCATCAGATCCTCAGTGAATACTCCCCTTCTCTCTTAATTTTTTTTTCAGCTGGCATTATAACTCAATATTGAAAACGAGGTGGGAAACCTTTAGTGGCCAGTTCAGGGCTCAAACCTCTGTTATTTATGTGTGTGTATATATATACACACACTATATGTATAAAAATACTCTATAGATTCCTGGCCATTCACTTTCGGCACTGTATTACACCTATAAAACAGAAAGATGAGTGCGGTCAGGGAGTAAAATTGAAAAGCAACAGGGCACCTACAAATACCAAAACATTAGAAAAGAGAGAGAGCAATGACACACAAATCCTCCAAGTCCCATCAGAGCAACTTCACAGAGCCGGCAGCAGGTACAAGGACAATCCGTGCAGGCAGGTGCAGGCCTTTCTCCTCCCCTCCTTTGGTACAACTATTTATATCCCTTTTTTCATGTGTTATATTTAGGATCCAATATATATATTATATACTTATACCTTAAGCTACAATATTGCATTCATTTTTGCCTATCCACAGGCAAGTTGCCCTGTTATGCCTCCAAGCATCCATACCATATCATTCTGCCTATAACCTTAAAATTGAAATGCCATGTCATATTTTCTACCGTCAGTAGCAAGTGTTATCTTACCTTACATTCTATTATATCATTGTACTTTCCTCCCTGCTTGATAAGCTGTCAATATTGTTTTGGCATGAGAAATTTCCATCTCATGCATCAGATGATCTCCATGACCTTTAAGCGAGTTGCCAGTAAGATAATTTACTCACATTGTTGTGACAAAATAATATCTCTCCTGCCCAGGTCACATGACATGATCATTACACGGTTTTCCCAAAATGATTAAATTTTGCACATTTGGGGGGTTGAAGACCTCTGCGGAAAATTGAAATTACTAGATTGCTTATCATTTCAGTTAACTACAAAGAGTTAAAAAGGCTACTTGCCATTGCTTCGCCCAAGGAGCACATCCTGAGCTCCCACGCTACACATAACTCTCTTTTACTTTTTAACTTAAGTCTTTTTTTTTACTTAAGTCTCTTTTTTTTACTTTTTTTTTTTAATTTATTTAACTGCTCAGCCTTTTGCAAGGAGTGTTTGAATACAATTGTCTTTGCAGTGCCTTCTATTAGCAGGAGGATGTGATCACAAATATCACACCCTTTTGGAATCCTTTTGGCTCTCCGCGCATAACAAAAATGTCAAACAGATTTTAATGAAAGGATGCATGTCTGTGGGTATTGACAGTTTGACATAGAATCCTAATTTTCAGATGTCTTGTTCTTACTGTTTTTAACACACAAATACGTGCAGTATAAGAGCAAGGCACCAAAACCACGGAAAGCCAGTATTTATATACCGTCCTCCTATTCTCAATGGGCTCCGCTCAGCAACGTGCCCAATTTCTGTGGTTTTTGGCCTGAGAGTTTTTGCGGCTCGGCTGCAATCATGTCTCATCCCGATTTAGAAACCAAATTATTTCTTTTCCTCACCCGCAGAGCCTGGGCTCCCGCCGCTGCTGCACCCTCACGGGGGGTGTGCGGAGGGCAGCGGGGCAGCCCCAGACAGGGATGGGGCACAGCGGGGGGCCGGGGGGCGTGCGGATATGCTGGGGGGGACATAGCTATCCCTGCAGGGAAAGGCGCCCCATCTGCTCGCACACTAGATAGCAGCCTCACGGGCGGCAGAGACCATCCCATGAAGGGCAGCAGGGACCAGGAGAGGTCTCCGCACCAGGGGTCCCGCGAGGTGCCCGTGCACAGGAGATGCGCACGCATGGATATTCATATTTATTTATTTAACCGCAGTTGGGCTTCCTCCTCCCGCGCTCTCTGTGCGGGAGTGAGTGACAGCTCTTTGTTTCTCTGGAGAGAAAACGTCAAGACTTCAGAAAAGGGGCGTGTTGGCTCCCTCCATCATTTCACTTGACTACTTCCTATCTCAAGCGCCCTGTACTGTTATCATCGGCCACTTCTGCACGTGAGTAAGGGAAGATCACAGCAACTGTTCGTTCAATCAGATATTAGAGAATAATAAAACCGCACGTTAGAGCCAAATGGCATCAGGAAACTCCACTGGGTAAGATATTCTCCAAAGTTTTTCACAGGCAAAAGCTTAAGGCAGCCATTATCTCTGTCAGCTTTAACATCGCTCACGCCTGTGGACTCCACCAGGTCTTCTCCTTGCACCACTAGGGACGGGTGGCTCAGCTCCAGGACTTCCCTCCCCTCCCTCCCGTGGTGGCAAGGCAGAGCACCTCCTCCCAGGCGTCTGCTCCTTCGAAGCGCCCCTTTCTCTCCATATGCTAGCCTGATTAGCCTCAGTATTAATGACGCCGCCCAGGTTTGAGTGGTGAGCCAATTTTGTCAGCACGTTCCCTTGTCCTCAAGATCAGGTCAGAGCCTGGTCCCAAGAGGCAACCGCTGGCTTCTCCCTCGACTGGTACTTCGTCTTTCAGCATGAACCAGCCCCATCTCCCTCCCCTGGCCAGCTGTTTAGGTACTTATCTTGTCTTAATAATTTCCCACGTGGCACCGTATCAAATACTTTACTGTGAGAGATGAGATCTACTTCATTCCTTTTATCGAGAAAATCAATGATCTTATCAAAGCAAGATATCAGGTTCGTCTGGTGTAATCTACACTTGGTAAAAGCTATGTGGCATTTTAGACCATTTTGCAATTACTTCTTTAGTTATTATTTCTTCAAAACCATGTCCCAAGCTTTGCACCTGGCAGATCAGCTCAATAGCCTCGATGGCCTGGCTACGGCTCTGCATCGCTGTGCGACCACAGCCATATGGCCCTGGACCGTTCCTGTGAGGGCCACCTTCCCTCCTACCCTTCCATATACTCTGACAACAAAAAAGTTACATGCAGCACATATTTTCTTTATTAAATACTGATTATTTTATTTGGTGGGGTTTTGTTTACCTAAGGCTGTCCCATATCTTATGCCTCCATCACCTTCTCTGCCGTTCTCCACTATATGTGCAAGTCAGACGATCTAAGACAGCCGTGGGATATCATCTTGTCCTGTTTCCACGAGTCTAGCGCAGAGATTCAGAACTCCAGAAAACAGGACACACGCACAGCTGGGCTTTAGAAACAAAACCAACACTACTATTTTTTTTTTTAAGGCAATTTAACAAAGTTTGCATCGCAGGCAAAACACTCACTGCAGCTCTGCAAATAACATCAAAGAGAACGGATCAATGTAATGCCCTATCGACAAAGTCTGAACTATAATACATATATTTTGTGCAATTTTATTGTGTTCATGTATGTTGATTCATAGCTGGTTTATCAATAAAAAAATGCTGCACAAAGTCTTATACTATAACTGTCACCAAAAATTATTTATTGCTAGGATAATAACAAATTTTATGTGGACAGGGATCCTTTGTGGTAAGATGTTGAACTATAAAGAGACAGACAGAATTTCCTGCTCTACACAGCACCGGCCTAAGGGAAGCTGCTGATTTCTATCCGCTGTGTAGAGTACACGGGTGTGCACGCATATATCTATATGCACACACTCGTGAAGGTGATGTAGGCATTTGCCTCACATAGTTATAAAACTATTTCCTCCTAAAAAGAGGTGTTAAAAGGCCTACAACACACTCAAAGCAAGACAGACTCAAGAACCACCAAGTTAAACACTTGCCAAACTTGGTAGCCATTAACAGCCTCTCATCAATTATACCTCGGAAACAATTACAAAGGGCCAAATACTGCAGCCCTTCATTCAGCAGGTCGCCGAGAGGGTTGCTCGATGACGAGCTGCAGAATTTGGCCCAAACTTAGCAATGTAGGTGTCGCGGTGTCTATTTTTACAGCAGAGGCTTTGGCCCGGCAGCGCGGCCGCCCGAGCCTGGGCACCGGCGACCCTTCCCTTCTCCCTGGGCTAGCACACAAACCCAAACGGCAGAACTTTTTCTTGCCCGTGCACCATAGTTGGGGTTAAGGTCTGAAGCATGCAAGCATAAACCCCGCGGAATATTTATTAAAATCCATTTGATTAATTTTGTCCAAAATGTACCACAAACTTCCAAAGGGAAAAAAGCCTTAACTTTTGAATGTAAAAAAGATGTAAATGTATTCCTGGTAAACCTGACCTTTGTGTGCTATACAAAATGACTATAGTCTTGTGTTTCAAAGATATTCTTCCTTGAAAAATATCCATTGTTATGGCATTTCCTTGACTAAGTAGAAATAACAGAGGTTATGCTTCAGCTATACACAACAATATTATTTCTTTTAATATATAAATGTGCCAAAAGGTACGTATATAAAGAACGCTGATAGAGCTCCTGGAGCTCTTCTCTGCTTTCTATTGTTACAAACAATAATTTGAGGAGAGGAGAAAAAAAATCCCACAAAGAAGGATTTCAGCTTAACATGAGCAATACTCCTCCTGCACATCTTTCCTTTTATGCAGTTTTGTTTCAGTGATTTGAGCATGTTCTAATTTTGTCATTCAAGCCATCTGACTTTCACTGCTCTATACAAACAAAACCTAATTTAGTCTGAGATGTTTTAAGTCATAACAATGACGGATGGCCAAGGTTCAGGTGTGCTAGAATATTTAAATACCTAGTCTATATTTTCCTGATATAAAGACAGGCAGCTTTTTGTACTCTGATTAATTATGATTTTGTGTCTGAAAAAAATAGCTCTTTCTATTCTACATTATTAATTGGTTATTTAATTAGGGATTCTGGTAGCTTCAGATGTTGGGGAGCTAAAATTGTGCTGTGGTTTAAAAAAAAAAAAAAAAAAAAAAAGGACTAGCTCCATACTGTTGCCTTTTTGTATCTTATGAAGGTCACAATAAGATGTGATTGTTTGGCACAGCAGCAGTGAATTATGCCACCCAGACAAGCTTTTAACCTATGTGCCTTCACTCTGAGTGAGACACACAGGGATGTGCTCTCTTTAAACAGTTCTCTATTGAAGAGGATTCAATCACCATAATGAATCTGAGGCCAGGCAGCAATCTTCTTCACTGAAAGAATTTCTAAAAGATTGTAGAATTTGTAAAACGAACAGCTCACAGACTAAATGGCTGTGTGGGTGAATCAATTATTGCAGGGCTCGCAGTAGTCATAATATTTAGTACATATCATAGAGTGTTTCAGGTACAATAAGATATGCTAGTTTTTTCCCATTCCTGCTTGAAAGTGGTATGTGCTCCACCAACTTAGTCAATCTTCAGGATCTAGTTAGAACTAGTATTAAGTCAATAAAAAAATCCATCTGCAGCTGCCGTGCATGTACCAGGATCCGAGGGACTCACATTGCTAAACAGTAATTGTATTAAAACGTACACCACTGAGCCGCTCATCGGGAAAACACATGATGCACTGTGAAACACAAAACACATCAAGGGCTGAGATATTTTTAGAGGTACAGTAGGGCCAATGCCGAACAGCTTCCTTATTAATACAATAATTATTTTATTTTGACAGCACCATTTATAACCATATAGTCTGTGTCCAGCTACCCGTATTTCCATTAATCAATGGATTTGAAGACAACTGTCATCATTTCATTTTATTATGACTTATAGGTTCATTGCAGTTCACTTAAAAGTTGCGATGAGCAAGATGCTGGTGGGCAAGAACTGGCCCTTCGCGGGCTGCCCCGTGCCCAGTGCTGGGCTGGGTGGCAGCAAGGAGCCTGACCCTGGCTCCTTGCGGGGGGCTGGGAGCACATGGGGGAAGCCAGGATGCTGAGCAGGGCAACAGGGAAAGCTGGCCACTGGAGAGGTGCTGAGGCCATGCTGGGGGATTAAAAAGGTGGACGGGCATTTTGGCTCGCAGGGAGGACGTGAAAACCCCTCGGCTGGCAGCAGGACGATGCTGGGATGCTATGGGAGAAAATGGCAAGGGCACGATTGAGCCTTGAGAAAGGAACCATTCCTGCTAAATCACAGAATCACAGAATGGTCGGGGTTGGAAGGGACCTCTGGAGATCATCTAGTCCAACCCCCTGCCAGAGCAGGGTCACCCAGAGCAGGTGGCACAGGAACACGTCCAGGCAGGGTTTGAATGTCTCCAGAGACGGAGACTCCACCACCTCTCTGGGCGGCCTGTGCCAGTGCTCTGCCACCCTCAAAGTAAAATAAAAAGCCTGGATGGCACCAGGATATAGCTCCAAAGAACCCGAGGACGCTCCTCAAACCTTCAGTGGGACCACGGGTTCAGAGCACCCGCGCTGTGCCCAGCCACCTGCGAGCGCAGGGGCACCGCAGCCCTGTCACCGCGTCACGAAGCCGTGTCGGAAAGTGCCGAGTACACCTTCGTGTTGCACACAACCTCCCCTAAAACGCATAGGGCTAGATGGCAAACAGGGTGTCCCTTTAATGAAACTACAACATATTAAAAATTATTACAGCTTCGTCTTTTCAGGTTTTAGACAATGTAATGTGATTTATTCAAAGAAATGCTGATGATTAGACATTAAATGGCACTAAATATTCCACTTCCTCTGCGCTGCCTGATAAACTGGTTTCATTAACATTATAAGTAACAAAAGTTTCCATTTCAGTCGGCCCATTTTGTTTTCCTCACGATCTAAGTTGCAGCTGCACAGCACTATATTATAGGGACCTCGCCGAGCGGCAGCTTTGGGCTCTCCATCACTCCCTGCGGTTAAAGGGACCCAGCCGGCAGCAGGAGGGACACACGGGGCCAACCTGGCTCCCCATCCCCATCCCCTTCCCCATCCCGGTCCCCTCCTGCCGCGGCTTCCCAGGGGCCACCGACAGCCCCCTCCCTGCCCAAGCCATGCCGGCACCGCTTCGCCTGGTCCCCAGCCCACCCCCGCATGGCGGGTTTGGGGTGTTCGTCCCCCGGGAACGGCACAATCATCCTGGCTCCACCGACATCCCCACCGCTTTTTTTCTTTTCTTTCCCCTCAAGAGATTTTTCTTTAGCCGCGAAGTCTCTCCCCATTAAATCATGTGGCTCAGCCTTAAGTGCGGGTTAACACTGTGCCCTGAGTGGAAGCTACTATATTTGTCAAGGATACCTCCGTGATTTATCTCTGCCAGCCCTATAGAAGAACTCAGATGTGGATATACGCTGCTTCTGCATGATTTCCAAATCCAGCCGTTCTGCCTGCTCCCTCGCAGACCCTGCTCGGGGTCTAAAACCGCTGGAATTATGGCTAATTCCCAATTCAGGCCCTTATTTCAGGCCCTGTACCCAGACACCGCAGCGCCGGGTAGCAATGCCTTCGCACGATGCCCACGCTCCCTCCCGATACACTGCAGCTCGCCCCGTCCCTTCCCCAGCCTCCGCTCACAGCCGCCTTCTCTCAGTGAAAATCTTCCTTTGCGAGAAGCCACCGAAACACTTTTTGGAAGACCTTTTGAAAGTAAGACCACAATTTAAGCGCACACCAGCCAATGCTCCTGTATTCAATAAAACCTCGCTCCTGCCCTGGGGCAGCGCTGCCAGCCCAGGGCGGCCCTGGCTGCGTTTTGGGTGGGGGGCCGAGGTCGGTCCAGCCACCTCCCGTCACTACTCAGGAGAACACCAATCTCCTTCTGCACCCCCAAACCGCCGACTCAACGGGGAAAAGCAGCCCCACTCGCTGGGTGTAAATCCGGAACAAGCCCAGCCACA
The DNA here is from genome assembly GCF_028500815.1 of Rissa tridactyla. Classification (NCBI taxonomy): domain Eukaryota; kingdom Metazoa; phylum Chordata; class Aves; order Charadriiformes; family Laridae; genus Rissa; species Rissa tridactyla. The sequence continues at coordinate 81,287,065 of NC_071469.1, read as the reverse complement.
CCAGTGGGCTCACTCCAGATTGCCCGCTGTGCATCCGAGCGCTGGATTTGGTCCCCCCCATCCCACGGGATGAGCATCAGCCCTCACCCCTTCCCCCCGAGCCCGGGCGCCGCATCCCTTCCTCCTCCCACGGCTCGGGTAGAGCGTCTCCACACACACATGGAGAGATATTTAGATAGCTATATATTATTGTTTATGTAAAGCCATAGCTTTCCCTTGATTGCAAGGCATGGTGGGGCTGCTGCTGAGGTTTGCTGTTGACATTTCTGCATTAGCTGGCTTTTGTCAATCCTGGCAGGCTGAGAAATTCTATCTTAAGGGCTGTTCTTTATTAAATTTGCAAGATACAAAACTGTGACTGACTCTTTTCTTTGGTGAATGTATAAATAATAAATCCGGATCGCTAAAAATAACAATTAAAATATTGCTCAAATTTAAAAGCAAAAAAAAAAAAAAAAAGAAAAAGAAAAATTTGGTAATTTTCAGACAGCTTGGCGAGGGCTGCGAGAACAGGCAGAGGCGGCGGGCAGCGCGTCTCCTCCAGGGCCTTTGACAGCTGTCAATATTCAAAGTGCTCGAGGAGGGGGACGGGGTTGCGGAAAAAAAAGAGCGCGCCTGAGCCGAGCCGCTATGTGTTTTACCAAACTTTGTCACAGAGTCTTTTATACAACTCCTTTATGCAGGATCTGTGACATAATTCCTATTTTTTTTCCACCAGCCATTATATATGATAAATAAAACAATGCACTGAAAACACTGAAATCTCTCATCAATGTCTTTGTGAAAAGGGCCCAGATAAATGAGTCTTGGAATCAAAGGCAGATTACATGACTGACCATGTATCATCCTCTATGTATTGAACATAGTCTTTGTAAAGATAGAGCGGTAATAAAAAGTGGTATTGTGTGCTGTGAAAGGCTGTGTGGGTCTGTGCATGACTAATCTGTCTTTCTGCATTATTTTATTCAATCTTCTCTGACTTTATGCCTTTGACATTTTTGCTACACTCAGTAAATTTGAGTGAATAGGCAATTTTAAAGAATTTTTATAGGGCTTCAGAGAAGTCATACGCAGACTGTATCTTTGTTCAGATTTAACAGTTTAAATATTTCCTTTGTCTAGGATGCAGAGTAATCTTTAGGCAGAGGAGAAGAGGGGGATGGGGTAGGAAATGCCTTGAACCTCCCTTAATATTTTGGCACCCTTTTGCGGGGGGGGGGGCAGGGGGAGCAGGGCTGCGGGGACAAGCCCGGGGTGTCTGGGGATGGGGGGGGAAGCGGGGGGCGCCGCCTCCGAATCGGGCCCCGCAGGGCGGCCGGGCTGCGCTCAACTTGGCCGCCTCTGCGGGAACACCCGCTCCCTCCACCAAACTCCAAGTGGGAAGCAGATGAAATGTTTAAGGGGCTATTGTGAATATAGGCTTAAATATGATCCTCTTGCATCAGCCAGTTTCTCTGACAAGATATTGCAAGGGTTGCTGTTTCTTAGTAAATAATGATTTTATTGCATCTCTTTAATGAACTGATAACGTGATACACAGTAAATTATCTGCATCTATAACATTACTGAGGATAAGCAGCGTGGTTTTAGTAATTTATACCACAGAGAGACATGCATTATAAAAATAGGAAAATTATTTCCTTTGTTAAATTGTGCAGAAGTCTTTACCTGAGGAACACCAGACAGATTAATCTCCGGAGATCCACTCGCTTGTATTTAAGCTGTTGAACTGTTCGCTGTTTTTTCCTCAGAACAGTTGAAAAAAACATTTTGCGAGCCAGAATTGACACTGTGGGTATTGTTCCTGCTCATACAAGTTATTAAAATAATTACTAAGCTATTTTGAGGTAACTTGAAGCTTTCTTTAAAACTTAAATCCAAAAATCTGAAGGAATTAGCGCAGATGATTTGCATTGATGAAAACCGAAGTATCGCAGGGAGCTCACCCTGGCAGCGCAGCCCCGGTCGCCCCCCGCACCCCTGGGCACCCGCTCGGTCCCGGCAGGGACCCAGCTGGGGGTTGCTCATGGGACGGATTTTTGGCGGTGGAAACTGGGGGATGCCACAGGTCAGAGAAGGCATTGCTGGTGGGGGGCTGCGGCGGGGCTCACGCCGGACCAAGGAGCAGCACCAGTGCGGTGGGACCCGCAGCATCCCCCCACTCCGGGGGCAGAGCCAACTTCTGCCGCCTGCCCCCACGCAGGTGAGCCCCAAACTCTTTGGGATTTGCAGGCTCAGACACCAGCCGTGCTCCTCGGGCCCACGGCCCCCTCCAGGACACAGCAGGATGCTCACCTCCTATTTCAGCCTGGGCAGAGGCTGATGCTGACTTCCCTTACCAGCTACCAACAGCCCAATGTGGCCTGGAACATGGCCAGCAGGTCGAGGGAGGTCATCCTCCCCCTCTACTCTGCCTTGGTGAGGCCGCATCTGGAGTACTGTGTCCAGTTCTGGGCTCCCCGGTTCAAGAAGGACAGGGAACTGCTGGAAGAGGGTACAGCAAAGGGCTACAAAGATGATGAGGGGACTGGAACACCTCTCTTATGAAGAAAGGCTGAGGGATTTGGGTCTCTTCAGTCTGGAAAAACGACTGAGGGGGGATCTTATCAATGCTTATAAATACTTCAAGGGTGGGTGTCAGGAGGATGGGGCCAGGCGCTTTTCAGTGGTGCCCGACAAGAGGTAATGGGCACAAACCTGAACATAGGAAGTTCCACCTCAACATGAGGAGGAACTTCTTTACTTTGAGGGTGGCAGAGCCCTGGCACAGGCTGCCCAGAGAGGTGGTGGAGTCTCCGTCTCCGGAGACATTCCAAACCCGCCTGGACGCGTTCCTGCGCAACCTGCTCTGGGTGACCCTGCTCTGGCAGGGGGTTGGACTAGATGATCTCCAGAGGTCCCTTCCAACCCCGACCATTCTGTGATTCTGGAACGTGGGATTTGTCACCCGTGCCGGGGCAGGACAGGTGGCCCGTCCCCACAGGTGGCCCACGGGCCGGTGAATTTGTCTGAGCTGGCACAGCTCAGGGCAGCTGAGAAGCCAGTTACGATGTACCAGGGTTTTGTTTGTTTGGGGATTTTGGGGTTTTATTTTTGGGGGTTTGGTTTTATTTTATGTTTTCGTACCACCATTAACCTCTCAGAGAGACCAAGCCGTACTGAGAAGCTGGGATCCCAGAGCACTCCACAGGCTGGGTCGCCCCATTAATCCACAGCCTGTCCTTCCAAAAGGAGCACATCGCCGGCAGATTACAATCTTTCTAGATGTAATCATGCTTTAGCATCTGACTTCAAAATTTTAACAGGTAAAAATCCCCCATCTCAGTGCGAGATTGCATCATGAATTCCCTCTGCCTCGTACAGCAGGGATGGAAAAATACTACTTTTCATCCTTGCACAATGCTTGATGTAAGTTTCTGAAAATGAGCGCTCTAGTAAGCCTAAAAAGGTAGGATAATATGATTCATTTATAGATTTCTGATAATAGATGTGGTTTCTGTTACTCCGTCACCACATCAAGGATTACTCCTGCTCCTTCAGGAAGGACACGGCACCCTCCTCCTCACGAGCCATTACCATAAAGCGGGGTAAACAACAAATACCACCTTATCATTAGCTGCATGGAGCGGTTCCCATTGATTTATGACGCTCCGCACGGCAAGGCTGGATCAAGCCGCAAGTCCCTTTTTTTTTTTTTTTTTTTTTTTTTGCAAATATTATTTCCACGAGACCATCGTAAAATACACAGAGCCACCTCACCTGGGTTTGGTTTTGTTTACCGCCCCCCCCCAAAAAAAAAAAAAAAAAAAAATGTTTTACAACTTGCAGGAATTCTTCCCAATATTAGTTATGAACAACCCCGAGACGGCATTTGCATTTTTATAACCTTGTTACTTAAAAGTGAGCGAGGAGAAGGGAAAGGACTTAGCGAGAGTGTTCCCTGCGTGCTTTTATCCCAGCCTGAGCTTTTTATGCTTGAGAGCACCTTATGATGCTGTAACTAACCTCAAACCTGGAGCAGCAGGAGGGCAACAACCCCCCGAATCCGCCGATGTCATGCCTTACAGCCGCGCGCCCCGCAACAGCGGGAACGGGCGGGGGGGGGGGGGGGGGCGGGTAGGAAGGAAAACCCACCCCGTTGCCTAGGAAACGCTCGAGTCCTGGTAATTATGACTGTAACTGTCTGCACACCCCACCTATAACAGAAATGAATAATAAATTACAGTCACTGACTGGCAGCTCTCCGCCGACGCTCCGTGCTCAGCGCTGCGACCTACCGGCGCGCGCCGGCAACGGCAGCCCGCGCGCGCGCCCGGCCTCCGCGAGAGCCGGCGGGATGGCGTCAGGCGTGACGCAACACCCAACGACACCCCCCCGCCATCACCGCCCCCCCCCCCCCCCCAACACACACACACCGAACCCCACCGGGCTGCAGGGCCGGGGGACAACCGGGCTCAGCGCGACCGTGGCCACCGCTCGTCCGTTCCAGGCCCCCGTCAGCGCCCGTTTCGCCTAATTAGGGCGGCCCTAATTAGGGCCGCCCGGCGTCGGAGGGGCTGTCCTGCCGCTGGAAGAGCGGGGCCGGTTTAGACCTTGGAACGCTAGGAGTGATTTACTGGATCCGATTTAAAAGACACAGCGGGAGTTGGCAAAATTCACGTACCGTGGGGTTAATGCGGGTTAGGACGGAGCTATTTGTAATACAGAAATATTGCATACCGAATACACACATCTGATTTCTTTTAATCCCAGCTCATTTTTTGCAACATAAATCACTTTGTTGAAACGAGCAGCTAAAACAGCTGGTTTAGACGCTCTCAAAACATATGAAAATCTGCTGCTTTAGATGCTCTAAGTGAGCAATGAAAAGTGATAAGTGCAACTAGTCTTACCGGAGAGAGACGGAAATAAACCCAGTTTACCTCCAAACGCACGTCACGGGCTCCGCTGACCCACGCCAGGCCTGCAGCTGCCAGCACGGACCCATCTGCACCCATCGCACAACGTCCACCACCTTCTCCTTCTCCTGGCGGGGGGTCCTCTGCTTCCCCACCACCCAGTCCAGTCTCTGGGTATAGGCAGGTGCCCAGCTTACTTGTGGTCAATTAAAGAAGATTAAAGAGTCAAACTTGCCTCCCAATGAGGAACGGAAGTGGAGCAGGTAATTTGCAGTGCCTAATTGATGCAATCATGGCCCTGCGAAGGGCTGTGCGGGGCAGCTGCGGGGTGGTGGGGCTGGGCACGGCTGGGGCACATTGACTTGTCCCCGTGGCGGTGCAGTCCCCAGCCAGGCTGCTGCCACCACTCTCATTTTGGACCAAAGACATGTTGTCCAGCGATGTCTTTCCCCGTTGTTTTCTCCTGCTGCATTTCCACCTGCCCGTGGAGTCGTGCCTGGTTGCACTCGGCTGTCACTGCCCCCCTCAGCCCATGTGGGCTGGGGACACTGGGACAGGGCTAGGGACAGCGGGGCAGGGCTGGGGACGGGGCTCCTTGCAGCACACACGTTCCCGTGCCACCCTGGCGATCGGCTGCCAAAGCCGCCCCATCCCCATCCAGGCCACATCCTTCCTGCTGAGGACATGAAAAACCTCTCGGGAAGCACCAGGAAGAACCAAAAGTCCCCTCGCCTGCCCCTGCCCGGAGCCCTCGGCAGCGCTCCCTGGAAAAGGAATCAAGGGCGTTTCAGAAATCAATTCGACTGTACCCTTATTATTTAAGTGAATAAAACCCCTAAATGCAGCATTGAGGGCAAAAAGACACTCATACCGACAGACCAATTCACTACCAGGAACCCTACATGCCTCCGTCCTAGTTTTTGCTTCATCTGTGCACTGGCCGTCATCTGCATCACTTGTTGGCTTCAGCATTGCACAAAAAGCAAATTCTAAGTTCTCACTGAGATGGGTCTTCACGTGATCATTTTTTTTACTCTGCCTGAGTTTTTACCTGCCTTGGTAGAGTTTGTTTTTTTTTGTTTAGCATTTGCAAACATTCTCCAGAAACCCTACTGCTGTGTCTCCTTGCTGTAGGCACCGCACAGGCAATCTACTGGTGAAGCCCCAGTGAAGAGACCAAAAATGAAGGCCCATCCCAGCCTACAAACCCTCTGACAATTAAATATACTGCAAAAAGGGCACAGACACATTCAGGCTGCCTATTAGGGAAAACACTCATGTGCTTAGTTTTAAGCATGTGGTTAAATCCATTCTTCTCTGCAAAATCTTTGAGACATAAGCACATGCCAAAGTGCATTCCTGAGTAAGGATGCTTCCCTGAACCGAGGCCATAATTCATTAAAACCCTAGGTGCATTTATCCTACTTTTTTCCCCGTGAGTAGGGAGGGGAAAAAAGGGGGAGGGGAAAAAAAAGAAAACAAGCGAAGTATTCATTTTGATTTGAAACTGATCTATGGTGACAAGGGGCATTTGGTTTTGTTGAAGTAACTAGAAGTGGGAAGTGTTTCAGAAGATATCTAAATAAATCTTTTTAAAGGGGTTTTTCTCTCTCTCTCTCTTTCTTTCTCTCCTTTTCCCTCTAATTACCCATGTCTGGTAGTCTTGGATCTCAACCCCTTGTTATTTAAAATACATATTCATGGAACTATATTTTACAGTTGCACTGTTCTGGTTACAAAATAGCTTCTACTTTTCTAGGACATAATTTCATTTTGTTTAGCCAAGAATTCATTAAAGAAGCTATAAATAACCTCCTTTAAATATTTAGCTGTGAATAGAGGGTGGACTGGCATTGATGGCTTATTTTAGTACTAATGCAATATGCTTTAAAAAAAAAAAATCCGCATTTGAGCATGAATCAAGTTAATCATTAACACTTTCAACGTGAATTCTCAGGATCCACTTAAAAACGGCGATCGCCCCCTCCCAGCCAGCGAAGCTTCGGGGGCTGGGGGGCTGCACAACTTTCCCTTCTGTTTTTCTTCCAGCAAAACACAATTTGCTCCGTTATTGCGGGAAAAACACAGCCCCGCCGCTTTGGCGGGCTGCTCCCCCGGGGGGGGACACCCCGGCTATCGGCCCCCCCCGCCCCCACCCTCAAAACTCAGCCAGGGTTTTGTGCCCACAAAACGACGTCACCTTCCCAAACACCCAGCAGAGAACATGGGAGTTTGATGGAGCACAGCCGCTTTTCAGAGTCACCTTAGAAAAAGCAGCCCCAAAGCCTCCACCTGGCTCTGAAGCACAGAGAGAAAAAAATGTTGAAAAGGGGGAGTTGGCGATTCTGTTGTAAGGCACGAAGCCGCAGTGTGAGCTCATCTGCTGTGACCTGGGAGCACAGGATACCAGCGCGAGGCGCCGTTGTTTTAGGGGAAGGTGAGGAAATGGCATTAGCTGATGCCCCCTTCATGGATGGCCAAGACTGGGAAAACCAGATGCTCTCAGGCTGCGCGTTTACAAAGCCACAGAACTGCGGCCAACAGCAAATCCCTCCTTACACCTCCCAAGTCCTTTTGCCTCACTTTTTTAGGCTGTGGTTTGATGATGTCAGCTGGGGAGTAACACCAGTTTAAGGTACCCCAGCTCCCCTCTGCCGACGTTTTCCTTGTCCTTGCTCAACACATCACCCCCCTCACTGCGCTGAGACAGATGTGCTGAGAAACAGATTAGGAAACTCGCTGGCTTCAAAAAAACACGTGTAACCGTCAATAAAAAAACCAAACCCAAACCCTAAACCCAAACCCAGTAGTTTGTTTTTTAAACCCAGCTCCGCCACCTACTATCATTCAAGGGGTGGCCCAACCGAAGCCGTGTCAGCAGAAGGGAGGGGACGGCAAGAAGACAGGCAGGAGCTGCTGGGCAGGGGCTCCTGCCGCCAGGATGGCTCCCAGTCAAGAGAAGGATACACAAAACCGTACCCCGAGTGCCGCGGTGCTGTTGCATTTTGAAATAAAGTTGAATCACTAAGACATTTTTCCTTAGCGCCGACTCCCTCTGGGCATCCCCAAGACAATTACAATGTTTTCTGAGTATACAAAAGAACTGGGAGATTTTGTAATCAGAGTCTGAGTTTATGCTTCTCTCCTTAAGAGCATTCAATTTCCATGGACATTCATTAGCAGGAGGTTAAAACACAATGGCAGAAGAGAATGGACTGCTTTTATGTCCATGTGGCTGTAAAAACTTCAAGCTAGAAAGGCAAGTTCAAAATAAAAACCTCTCTGTGCTGTTTCCAAATTAGTAGTAAAGCAACAAAAAACGCACAACTTTCACAGCTTTTTTACTGAAAATTTAATTTTACAAAATACCCTTTTCCATCAAAGAAACTTCCCTGCAATGTACATGAACCCAGCGTTTTATAGATCTGTACAGTGAGATATCAGAGAGGTTTGAAAGAAGGAAAAAAACTTTTAGCAGACACCTAGTTGCAAAACCTACAACAACGCGAATACAAGTGTGTCTTAAAATGCTAAAGCAAGTAATGCAATATAATTGGTGTATCTATTTGAAATGTGAAAAGTTTTCCTTAAAATGGTCCATATGGTATGTAGAACATCACAGCTGGCACGAAACTGCCTGTATTTAGGTTTAAACACAAAAACAATGTATGTAAGGAACAGTTTTTGAGAAAGAAAACCCAAGTGCTGCTATCATAAGGCAAACATACACAAAGGTGCTGACAGCACACAGGGAAATCGACAAAATAAGATGAATACCCAAGTGTTCAAACACTGAACCTTTTTTTCTTTTTTAACGTTGCCAATAAACGTTTAAAAGATAACCAACGCCAAATTAACGCAGGACAGCCTTGTAACTAGCTCGGTGTAACGCCTATGGGTTTACGTGAGCTCGAGAAGCGCGAAGCTCGGCGCGAGCGCTCCGGCCTCGCCGGGCTGGGCAGGACCTAGTTGGTCTGTTGCATTCTGGCGGCTTTGAATTTTGAAATCCTCTTTGTGGTTTCTTCCGATGCTTCGGACAAAACTTCCTCCGATTTCCGCTCCAGAATGGTAGGCAGGACGGGGTGAGCCATGACTGGGTGCGGTATTAAGGAGGGAGACAAAGGCTCCTTTTCTATAACGGTACCGGAAAATGCCTACAACAGAAGAGAATACTCAAAATGAGCTAATAAAATGCAAATGTGAAGCTATGCCCACAAGGTCATTACCCTATATTAGCCTGATTAGGATTGTTATTTCTTTTAATCAAAAGTAAAGAAATATCTTTAAATCAATGATTGTTCCTTGCATAAGTAACCAAATTGTAATTAACCTCAAAATATGGCTTGTTCAAAGATGACTGAATGAAAGACAGTGTCTTAAAAGTACTACTTAATCTCGTTCCTACTGCATAAATGATCTAAAAATTTGCTTCCTCACTAACACATGCTCAAGAAATAAAACAGCTGATGTAACATGGCGTTTCGTTTTGGATAAGAAACGGAGAGATTTTGCAAAGTTCAGAGTATGTCAGCATTTCCATCATACGTCATATTTTATGACTTAATATATTCTAATTGCATCAAGCTGACACACTGCACACAAACTGGCAAGCACGTATTTTGTTTGTTCTTTTCTCCTTACCAAATATGATCAAAAAATGGTGAAAGCGATTTATACTTAAGAGAACCGCAAACTTGCTTCCAACTATTTCTCTCCATAAAAAGTCTAATGAAAGCACTTAATGTTAAAAATGATAATTTATATGCAGCCGATCGTGAGATTTAATCCTTTTTAACTTCGCTAAGAAATGACCGTGATTCTTGGAAAACACTGGGGGAAAAGGCAACTCAGAACTACTTTTCATAAACGTATTCAAGAACAAATCACCCTACTAGGTATTGTAAACAAACTTCTGAATGCCAATGGACACGGGGACGCAGTTTACATCTGAGGTTTGATGCTCATACTGGGCCCAAAGGAATGCACACCAGATTTATTAACTATGCTTAGTTCTGCTTTTTCATAACTCCATTACCAAGAAAAACAAAGCCAAACAAACACACCGTTCTTTTCTTGCAGGACCTGCAAAAAAGCAGTGGGTTTTTTTTGTTTTCTGCTCCGATAGCCAAAGCGCGCCTAAAGCCTTGCCTGTACACAACCCCCTTCTTCTAACACCACACTCATTTCCCAAACCAGGTAAGCACAATACAGCCTAAGATGATCGCGGTAAAATTAGAAACAAAAAGAAAAGAAGTTAAGTGTGCTGCAAACGGTCAGGGAGAAATAATGTATTTCAAACACCCGCAAAAACAACCAAAGAGAAACAGCAGCATTTAGGAAGGCATTGCTTTAACTGGGGTGTTTTGCTCACTCTCCTTCAGTTACTTAGAAAATACATTCTGTCGTAGAGAACAACCATGCCATGTTCAGAAAATGGACTAATCGGTAACATCTAAAGTGCAACTTAGATGCTTTGTAAAAATATAGCAACTTTATTCCAGAAAGTATACAACGTGAAGTGCTAACTCTACAGATGGATCTTCCACCACGAATCTTCACATCCTGCCTGGATTCTCTGTAGCCGTTTGCATGAAAAATGATGATAAACAATAGCTTTTATGAGGAATTAATTTCTTGTCAAAAATAGTCCTTCTAAAAATAGTCCTTTCATTGAACTTGCCTACTGCATCGGGAACCACTGAAAACTCAGTTTCATCTAGTTTGAAAAAATTAGTGTAAGTTCTTACAAAATAAAAATGCAGAATACTCTATGCCATGAATTTCAGAGCAGCGGCTACTTTTAGTTCTCGTCCTCATCCAGTCACTAAGCAACTGTACATCTTCCCTTCTGTCGTAGTCTCTTCCCGTTACGATGAAGCCCTGAACTTTGCAAACGTGTGAAAATAGATTTGTTTGGGATCACTAATGGCCCCAGTCTGGAATAGGATGAGTAGAGGTGTAACGCTTCCTTCCACAGGGCAATTCCTCTGCCTTTGCCAAGTCCAAATAATCACTCAGATGATATTTGTGTGTTTTAAAACTTAAAAACTCCACCTGGAAACTGGCTGTCTGGTAGCTGTGCACGAGGATATTGATAAAACACAGGTTACAGAGAATTCCCTCCTCCCTCTCATTAACTAGGAAGCATGGATTTTTTTCTTTTTTCTTTTTTTTTGCGGGGGACAGATCTTTAAGGAAGAGTTTCATGAAGGTCTTGGGAAAGCTGCCTGACTCATCTCCTCCCCTCTGCCCCTAGGATGCGTATGACAGAAGCCTGTCACCTGATAACGTCCTTCCAAAGCAAACTAGGTGGGAGTTAGAAAATTATTTTAAAGAAATCAAACTGATGGTATAGACAACTACAGTCATTAGATTTCTCGTTTTTATCCCTGCCAACAATCAATAATTAATTAAAAACTGTACCTCGGTTGTCCCTGAAGAGGGAGGAAGCTTTTTCGGTAGCTGCTGCTGCCCCTCCTCCTCCTCTTCCTCCAGTATGCCTTCGCTGTTGTCACTCTGCGTAGCTTCATCACAGCTAATGCTCCTCTGAACTCCTCGTCTGTCATCAAACTCAGCAGCGCTGTTCTCACTGGTATCGCTACAAACACTGTTCTCTCTGCTTCGAGACTTCAAAATTGATTTACGAGGGACATATTCTCCATTCACAACATCAACAAAGACTCTATAAAGGAAAACGTTAGCTTTAATAAACCATTTCAGGATCAGATGACAAATTTACAGTGATCTTGCTTTGTCTTTTGTACAAATTAATTATGATCTGCTTTTCCAACTTTTTCGTTGCAGAATTACAATACTGTACCTTTAGAGGCATTTTATTTACCGATGTAGAAGAACCAATTCTGCAAAGCAAACACTGGTACGCCCTTTATTCAAGCATGAAGTTGGTATGCCCTTTCAGCAGAAAATGTATAGCTCTTTGAAAAGTGTTAGAAAACAGAGTAGCGTGAGTTACAAAAAAGTTAGCAAAAAGGTAAACTAAACGATTGTCAGAGTTGTTGCAGACAGAAAACAGAAGGTCACAATGACGGAAGGTTTTCTAGAAGGAAGTCCTTGTCAAATGTAGAATACAAAAGCAAGTACTTGAAACATTTGAAAGGATGATGCTTTTTCCTGACAGGTGCCATAATCTCCTGCTTTCAGTTAAAAAAAAAATAAAATTAAAAAATCAGCTTTTAGGATCAGATCAACACGAAGACGCTTTTCAAGTATTAACAGACCATAAACTGATAGAGAGGCCTCTTCCTACAGTTTGTGCTCCATCTCCATGACCTAAAGAAGTCAAGGGTGGGTGGAGGAGAAAGAGTGGCATTAGGAGACAGTGCCAATTTTATCAAACTCATAAAAGGAGGAGCCCAACGACTGGATGAGTTTTAAGAGTGTTACTTGTTTCTTAACAGCTTGATTCATCATGGGAACACTTGCGTGTCTCTACAGAAGATGGGAGTTCCTTTGCAGAGCTCAGGGAGAGCACCATGAAAGAACTCTTAATCTCATCTTCAGTCCCAGCAACTGCAATTACAGGATGGGTTTTAACTTTTCACACTTTGTGACACCTTTTTTAAGATGTTTAGGTGCCTGAATACACCAACATACAAATGCAGCGTGATTTTCAAAACCACTTAGTCAAGCAATCTAATAGGCGTCTATGTTCATCTTTACAAACCTAAATACTTGTTTTAACTCTCCTGTCACCTTTGTTTAGTATTTTATACAGTTCTTTAAGCCCAACATTGTTTTTCAAGCTCTCTGAGTGTGGGTGTTGTACAGGTGAGCACTTCTTTGTATGGAGAATAGAGATAGTGATGGACTAAAGCCATCGAGAGAGAATGTAAGAGAAACTATGCAAACAAAGACCTGAGTATATTCTGAAGATACTGGAAGGAAAACACAAAACCCAGCAATTAGTAACTGGGAAAGGAGGAGTATTATCAGTGATAGATCTGGTCAGCTCCTTTGACAACAAACACAGAAGCAAATGACATGGCATTAACCAGAATACCTAACAAACTGCCGTATCGCTTAATGCAGATGATATATACTGGCAAGTTTACTTCAATTGCAGAAGCTCTGAAAAAGCAGATAAACGATGAACTGCTAGTTGGAAAAGGAAATTTTAAGCTCAGAAATGTTTTATGGTATGAAAGCACGACAACCATGCAGAAGCCACAAACTTTAATTTTTAAGTAGTAAATTCAGTTGCAGCTGTTTCTTTCAGAAATAGTAGGCTTGGTTTCATACTATAGGTGAGCAGACATGAAAAGAGAAGGTCTGCCAAGGGGAAAGCTCACGCGCCACTGCTATAAATTACCCACCGGTAAATGTCTGCTGGGGTTTTGATGTTAGGCAGTTCTGGAGTTGCGTGGCCATTGCCATTGCTGTTCTTCCTTTTACGCTTGGCCTCTTCTTTCTTTTCACTGAATTTCAAAGTAGTATTTTTTCCTGTGTTTATTCTTACCTGAAAATCGAACACAAATGATGGTCTAGACCATAAAATCAACAATCACCAGGCTGCAGATCAACTGACTTCTGACATTCCCCTGTCCAAGCAGCTGGGGACTACAAAGCATACTTAAGTTAAACAAATGGACGAACAGTAACATTCATAGTGTGAACTGTTTATTCTTTACCACTTGCACTAGGCTGGGGCATTTCTTTGCACTAACGTGTTTACTCAAACTCTGCTCAACAGCTGAGCTGTTCAACACTCAATCTCAAGTCAAGTAAAAAGTCATTTTAAAAACTCCTAGACAAGATACTACCTTTTACAACGGCCGAAAGTCAGAACACCAAGGTATATGTTTGAAGATCCCTTTTTTTAATACAATATTTGAAACCACAGGATTTAAACAGTGGGTTTCGAGCATTTGAAAAAAATCCAAATAAATGTCACCTACAGTTAGCATTCTACATTATCTATATTATCTAAAATTTTCTATTTTAGATATGGTATATATGTTTGATCTGTTGAGAGAAGGATAAAAATAATAAAGTACAAACCCTTTTAGGTTCAACAGTGTGAGAGAAAAAAATAGTTGGAACAGAGCTATCTCCAACATCTATGTCATCTTCATCATCACTGTGATAATAAGTAGAGCCATTAACTTGGCCACCAAACAAGTCTGAATTTGTTACTTCTTTATGGAAGTTGCCCTGAGTAATACAGTCTTCTGCTCTATACGTCCCGTTCAGATCTGTCCTCTTGTCTTCTTTCTCCTCTTCAGAGGAGGTTGTATCTTCTCCATTTGTCTCAACTGTATCAGGCATCCTATGAAATGAAAAATATCTGAGTGAACTGAGGCGATTCGTACTCTTGAGAGACACGGGCACACCAAACAAGCCTGTATGTTGTTTTCTTTACCCAGGTGCTATCCGTTTAGCCAAACTGTGGAATACTTTTTATATTCTTTTAGACTCACTATGTCCTTTCCATGTCAACTGGAATTACCAAAACTGTGACATTCTGGCTAATGACATATGTATTGCTTTAGGATCAGAACAGATCTAAGGATGTCATTAAACACTAAATGTGTAACTCCTACATTGTAAACGACGGATTTTCCTAGCCTGTGGGAAATGGATTTTCTTTCCCCCTTTTCTATCATCTCAAAGAAAAAATACTATAAAGCTGGACTGCTGTGGTTGCACAGAGGCTGATTTTAGCACCTTTGGCCTTGCAGTGCTCACTTCGTTCATGTTCCATCTTTCTTCCACCTATTATAATTTTAACTGCATCAGCCTAAGTAAGTAAGTAAGTGCTGTTTGCACTTATGGTGAGGTCCTTTGTGTACAAAGAGAGTCACACACCTATAGCTTTCTGAACCCCGAACCCACATGTGCCACAGCAGTACTATACCTGTCAAGTTCCCCAAGTATCTCTTCTTGTCTCTCGAGCTCTTCTAAGCGGGCCCACAGCTCCTCCTCTGACTGAAAACGGCCCATTGGTTTTGCATCACTTCCATTTGCTGGAAAATCTACCTCAAAAACGTTTGATACTTTTGGCTTTGAATGAGGCTTGTGAGCAGTTCGGTATTTGCCTGTGTAATAAAAAAAAAAAGATGCAATTACTAAAATAATCGACAAAAAAAAAAAATGGGGGAAGAAAGACCCACAAAGGAATTAAGGAATATGGGCAGAACATTTTCCATTTCAAATTATTGTTTAACTGTTTAAGTGAAACTGTCAATGAACCAGAGCACCAGCACAGGGTAACAGTCTCCGGATGTTACAGAAACACCGAGGGAAAGCAGAGATGTTTATTTACAAAGCAGGAGACACTGACCCTGTGACAGTTTTATTACAATGTGGGGTTTTTTACCTCTTGTGCCAGACAGTAGACTTTGATTTGCTCTGATAGATACCAACATGTGAATGTGACATTTCCTCGTCGTCCCATTAATAGCACATTTTATTAACTGGGAAAGCAAACCTAGTTTGTACTTTAGCTCATTTTGGACAAAGTCACCTATATTTAAAGAGCAAAGGCTTTTTGTTTTGGGTTGTATTTTTTTAAATTTACAATGAAGAGCATTAAAAATGATCTCCAGAGTCATCTGGAAAATCTGACCAAAATCCAGTCATTATGAATCACTTATTTTGGCGAGAAAGACCCACTCTGAAAAGCATACAAAAGCCTGCCTTTCAAAATTAATAAATATAAACCCCTTTAAAGTGTCAGAGGTGACCTGAGATATACACTGGTGAGTAAGCGGTAGTCACCGACAAGTTCTTGCTGGCGTTTAAAAGCTCTGCTACCTAGTAAAGTGGTGCAGCCATTGAGGACAGGGAATACTTTTTCTGTTTGAGTGCTGCCTAGCACACGGGGGACAAACGGCCTGCCAACAATCCTAATGGTTTCTCCCTGTCCGTGTGAAGGGCAGAATTGCTGCTTTAACCCCCTTCTCCCCGCGACGGGCAGTCCCAGGGGCATCACCTGTTTTCTGCGCAGTCCCAGGGCAGATTCCCAAGGGAAGTTCCCCCTCTCTGCCCACCTGCACCTCCTTAGGGGAGCGAGGAGCCTTCCCCTTCCATCGCTGCCACAAACACACCCAACGTTTCACCTGTTCGGTGGGACTCCGGTATCTCTACAGGTCTTCCTGACACTCAGCTTTGTGCATCTCATCAACAGTAACACGACGTCTTCGTTATTCAGCATCCTTCAAGTTTTAAAATCTCTTTCTATTAATTGTATGGCCTTTTTTTTTCTTAATTTTAAGAACTCATGGCTTAAAGATATCCTTATTCAAATATGTCAGCTTATACTTTAATCCCGAGTTAAATACAAATTCAATAGCAACATTAAAAAGCAAACAGGTGACTGTAAGTGATGTTGGAATGTCTGTCCCCAACTCTTCTACGGGATAGCATTTTTCATCACCTCATTAAGAAAAGGCTGAAATGTATTTTGTTGAGATTTGAATATAAATTGAGGTAAGCGCAGCAATCAGAGTAGCTTGTGAGGATTTCATTTGGTATAATTACAAAATTAATAAATAAAATTTGGAAGGATTAGTTAACAATCTATTTCAATTTGATTTTCAGATGGTGCCCTCCCAATTTCTTTCTCTTACCATTCAGTATTAACCACTGACTTGACTACCAAGGTAAGCACATGGCTTCCTGACCGCCAGCGCTTCAACATGCCAGTGATTTTCCCTCCTAATTCTAAGAAAACTTCTGTAAATTAGGAAACCAGATCAGACCTCAAAGACAACAGAGGATAACCACTTGCTGCTCCAATATCCACTGTGCTCACTTACTGTTAGGACAAAGCACCATCATTAACTTCATATACTAACCAAAAAAAGTGAAATATTAAAATCCAGAAAAATGGAGAGCCAGCAATAAAATAATGAGACGCTCAGGATACTTGTTTTTGTCTTCCTCAGAGAGACAGCCCATGTCCATGTAAACAAACCTAATTCCTAGCCTGATGAAGCCCAGCTTGCCTCAAAATAATGGTTAAGTTGTTCTTTTAGCTACTTCTCAATCTCAGTACAGATTCCTGCTGATAGAAAACATATATAATTCCCACTTAAAGATTTTCAGCAAAACTCAAGTTGATTTCAGAGGGCAATAGTGATGATGGAAGTATAGGATACAATAAAAAGCTGTGCAAAGTTTGACCTGGCATCCACAGCTGTATTAACACTGTTACAATGGGATGCACTTCCCAGATGTTACTCCCCCTATTTTGCAACGAGATCTACCCACAGTAGTGATGGACCCTTAGTCAGCCTTGGCATATAAAGAATATTGTGATTTATTCCAGAAAAATCTAACAGCGAACTGCCCAGCTTAGCCTTCTGCAAATCACAAACTCTTCCTCAAATTGTCCGAGTGATGCTATTTTCACACTGTAAAATTACTTCTTCCTCCAACTTTGCCAGTTTTACCAACCAAGCGCCACTTCAGATAGCACAGAAACCATCCAATTCCTCAGCACAACTATCTTCGTTTCCCAGTGTCCTCTCCAGAAATCTTCAGGAAGGATCTGCTTCAGTACATTTGCAAGACACACATGCTGAAACTGTTTTCCCATTTGTTTCACCGACAGTACTGAAACGCCCCAGGGGATGACAACGTTTACATTGACCATTGATGTCTCATCCCTGTCCATGCTTCTTCCCCTCCCTGCTGACACTGCTCACATACTTCCACCGCAACGGCCAGAGCCTGAGCTTCTCTAGTATTTCTTCTGTAGTAAAACTCAAACTCCG
>NC_071469.1:79073932-79143932 GCF_028500815.1 Rissa tridactyla | reverse complement strand
TGCTGCTGGCAGGGCTCTCATTACACCCCAGCCTCCCCAAGAGTGGGATGGTAAAATGGGAAGCCAGTGGCAGTAAAAAAAAAACAAAAACAAACACCAAAACAAGGAGGAGGAGTAAGTTACCAGATTAATAATTTTTAGAAGCATCCCACACTCCCTCGGAGACCTGTAAAGAGCCACAGATGCTTTTGTTCTTCATGCCCATTTATTTTTATGCCAGAGGTTCATACTATATTTTATGCTGGAAGGATATGATATTAAAAAGGGAAAATACTTTCATTATAGCATGCCTTTGCCCAAGATTTTGTTACTGCCTGACTGACAGAAACCAGACAAAGAAATAAAACAAAAGGGGGGGAAATGTTAAGCTTTCCATTTATTTAAAAACCTATATTATTTTACGGTTCTGCTTTACTTTATGCTAAGGAAACTAACTCAAGACCTGATCAGAGTATCACTTTTCAAATGCCTAAATCCCTGTAAAGGTTTAGTGTCTGGCTGCGTGCATTTTGCTCAGTATTAACATGTTCAATGGAGTACTTTGATTTTTTTTTTTTTTTTTTTTTTTATCTAGACGCCAGAAGCTGGTGAATATATGCTTCATAGCTTCAGATAAACCTTTTGTTCTTCTGGGGCTGATCAGCTGGTGCGGCAGCGAGAGGGAGAGGAGGAAGGAAATTCACAGGGGCTCCACGGTTTCAAAAAGTCAAATTACCTCTGAGCCATGGCATTGCTGATAATTTAAATGAAAAAATATATATACAGGCTGCACCACACAACATCTCTACTGTTAGGACTTTTAATGAAGCCCCAGTTGTGATGACACTGAAGCAGGGAACGCTACGGTGGGATAATTACTTGGCTCCCTCGCAGCTGAGTTTCACAGATGCATTATTAACGGCACATTCCATGCCATAACGAGCACCGAATGTAGGTGGGATTCGCAAGCCCCGGCATCCGCCATTAGCAGGTTGGCGCAAACACAAATGAGTGTTTTCACAAAAGCATGCAAAGGTTGTGAAATTCCAATGAATTCTTTCACTGGAAAAAAGAGTTCAAGCTGCCATGACCGGATATGTCACCTCCCACGGCACGCCGCGCGCCCGGCGAGGCACCATGGGAAATTACAGAATCAGAATGCATTGATTTTTCTGTAGAAAATACAGGCGGCAGCCCTGATGAAGAATTAAGGAGGAAATGTAATAACCTAATTCTCCTCCAATGTCCTCGCACACACCCCTTCCAGCCCGGGCCCCCAGCTCCTGTATCCAGACAATTGCCCGGCGAGAGCTAATAAAAATTAGCTTTCACTTAAGCAGGTGGTGGGCTACGGGGCTGGGTGCACCAGCAGCTGCTTACACCAGGGCTGGACTTGGCCCGCTTTGTCTGAATGTCACCAGCTTTAGGCCACAACATTTCCAAGCAATACTTGTTTTATGCTGCCACATGTTTTATGTTATTCTCCATGACATTCATCCCCTAAACATTCTCCCTTAGATACAAGCCCCTAACAGGTTTTCTCAATAGAATACTATTTACAGTATAAGAAATTATTAATAATTCCTCCTCAAACCGTACTGTACATGGCTTGAAAACTCTGGAGAATACAGAAAGTATTTTCTCTCTCTCTTTCACGCCACACACACAGAAAATACGACATTAACATCTTCCTTCATTATGGGGCAAGTTAGCCCAGCACTGCGCGTACATTCGTTCCTAGCCCCGTCAATGGCAGATGCAATTAAGACATTCTTTACGACTGCGCGGTAGTGCTTATTTCACTGTTTTCAGCATCAGTTTGAACTAAATGCAGTTACAAAATCAGTGGCAGTGCTGCTCCTCTTTTTTTTTTTTAAGCTTCTATTTCAAGGTGACCCTTTTCCTATTTTGTGTGTCACCCCAAGTGTTGCTGCATGCATACTGAACCAATGCTCTCCCAGTAATTAACACCAGCACTTAATGAAGTCCAGCTGCTGCGATGGCAAACTGAAGGGATGCCAGCCTTTGTAAACTAGTACTTGGGCTACTCCAGTTACAGCGGCTTTAAAACCACAGCAGTCAACTTCTCTTTGCCTACTTCTCAGAGGTAATTCTTACCAAATAAGACAAGTGTTCAAGATTAAGCATTTAATAACAAAGCTTATCTCTGAACTAATATTTCAAGCTGGAAGTGATATAAAGGGCTGGATCAACTTAAATGAACACTGCAAAATTAATAAAAATCCTGAGCAGCAAATGAAAAGCTAAAATGAAGATTTGCACTGTTAAATACATAAACCTTTAAAACCCTGGAAGTGCAGTTCCAAGGGAAAATTGGAGACAGATTCTTCAGCAATATCTGTTCCTCTGAACTCCTTTCCTGATCCAGTACAAGAGACACTAACAGCCAATGCTTTATTAAAATAATGCACTCTGCCAGTTGTTTCATTACATGCAGTGGTACGGTAGGGATACTAGGTGAATGTTTTTGGAGAATGTTTGAAAAGGTTTGCATTATAACTCATACCACATGGATTTTCAAAAAAGGAAAAAGAACTCCTTCCACAGTGTCCCTTTACATGCACTTTCATGCTCTGCTCCTTGATCTACCTCTCTTAATACACTACTTTTTCATGCAGAATGATAACATTGCCCAATTTAAGTGGGAGTTTTTTAAACTTCTCTCCATAGCCAAAAAAAAACCCAATTCAAAATGGCAAAACATGCCCTCCTTTCCTCTCAGACCCACACAGTAGCTATTACATCCCACATTTCTGCCTTACATACCCATGCGGGACTCACACTTCGGTCAAAGAGACATCTGATTTGAGCTGGAGACAGGGAGCTGTAAGCTGGGCTTTCCCGGGGAGGGGAGGGGAGAGGAGGCCCAGAGACGGGGGAAGCAGCGGGGGCAAACAGGTGAGCTGGGCTCCACCATCGAAGGGCAGAACCGTAGCAGATGTACTTAGTTTTCAAAATTACTAACAGAGATAATGGCTTCCACTATGATAAACACTAAGTGGCCTTTTAAGAGGCACAAGAGAAGGGAACTGGCTAATTTACTTTCCTTTGAACTAATTTACACATAGTGAACGTATCAATTTACAAACATATTCAGCACCAGGAAATCAGCAGTTCTTCCAAGCAGGGGTTAATCCAAGGCTCAAGCCCTGCAATCGGTCCAACTTTTCCACCAGAGACATAACATTGCACAGGATCAGTATTAAAAGTACATCCTTGATTATTCTGGATGTCCATACCCCTGAGAATATAACTTAAAAACAAAATCATTAGCTTACACAATAACATGGTCCTTGGAAAAAGAATTGTGTGTGCAGAGCAACGATGACTTCCAAGCACAAATTCCTTTGTTTTCCTTAATGCTAGCTTCGGACCCTACTGATGACTCAAAGGGAGCTGCACTGAAATAATTGCAGAACCTGGCAGCACTCTGCAATGTGTCAACATTTCACAGGCAGGAAGGTAGCGAAGAGCTAAAAGCCAAGAACCCAACTTTGGTTTAATTTACAGAAAATATTGCACATATTACACCCTCTATTTTTTCTTATTGTAAGTATGATATTAAATTATCCAGACTTTCATAGAGAAAGACAATTTTTAATTACCAAAAAGCCGTTGTGGCTAGGTTCCACAAGGGCAAACCACGGGAAAGGGACATGGTGGTTTCGCGTGGCACGGTACAGGGCTCACAAACCTCTCACATGCATTGGCCTCTATGCAAGAGTCAACCATGGAAAAAAGTCTGTTTACAACAAAAGGCATCTGGTAACCATGATTATTCTGCCGTAAAACTGAACATTTTAGATTTCTTAGCTCCCTCTTTTGTTCAGTTTTATTTCTCATGCTTGCCGTTTTCTGCTCTGCCCTGTTCTTTTTTTGTAAATGCTATATAACCCAGCACGACAAAAATCTGCGTAGTCAATCACACCACTGATTTTCAAACTGGTGATTAGTTTCACCAAGAAAAGAGGTCCATAGATATATTTTAAATTCATTTTTCAAATCATTTCACAAGTCAGCTACCCTGTTCCTTCTGCAATGATAAAGCTCACAACTTGCTAGCGTGGAGACTCAAGGGAATTGTCTACTTGAAAGTAGAGCCCGAACTGCTAAATATGGATTCAGATCTAGATATTGAAACCTTCCTGCTTCCCAAGCACTGGGTGTTCAGATCCAGCCATGCAGTCTTTTACTCAGACTTTAGACTTCAGGTTCCTCTAACGTGCTGGTGGTGCTCAAATGCAAACAAACAGCGGGGCCTGTATCCATGAAATTACAGGTATCTTCTCTTTTGTCCTGGAGGCCTCCTTTTTAAAGTTGTTGTGCACCAGCAGCCTGGTCTTAAGTAAAAGATGTGCAATAACTTCTGAAGAAAAAAAATAAAATCCTTCATTATGAAACTGTCAGGCAGAGGAACGGAAGTTCCTTATGGGATACTACCCTGTGTTCAGAAGTTTAAAAGGTAAGGCCATAGACACCCAAAAATAAAGTTTCCTCTATATATTAACAAATAGAAGAACAGATGTTTTAAAATTATGTGTGGGAAGTAGAATCTGTAGAGCTTTCAATATTGCTGAATTTATTATTTCAGTACCCTAAGACACTGCTACATCTGCAGAGGTGCAGCTATCCCCTGTAACACAGCGTACGCACTCTATAGGCAATGGCTAACGTAATGAATTAGGTGTGTGACAGATGTGGCTCGGTCAGGATAAAGCGATCGCTCTAAACATGGCACAGCCAGTACCACAGAGAAGTCACTGTACCCCACTGGTTTTAAAGAACAAGATTCAGGGCTCTGGCACCTTGAACTTCAAACCTGCTCCTAAGGCAGGTGCATTTTCCTTAGACGAGAAATAACTTCATTGTATAATATGTCAGGAAGGGAATAAAGTATTTCTTACTGAAATAAAGTGGGAAAGTATGCTTCCACAGTCTTGAGAGTGTTAGCTTTCATGTTTTTCAGCAAGTTACCCTCTGGTTTGCCACAAGTCCGGAGCCTCCCAGTTAGCCAAGTCGAATGCTGACAAAGCCAAAAGGGATGCTGCCGATAACCCCGGATCTCCTCTCAGTCAGCGTGGCACAGGCTGGCGCTGCTTCTCTTGTGTTCACTTTCCAGACGGGGAAATACTAATTGTCTTTTAAAAATCTCTATAGTATTTTGTCAATATTTTTTTATTACAGCAGAGCATGTATAAATATTTTATTGTAAACCAAGGGCCTAAAATAAACAGTTTAGTAAATAGTTATTACATTACAAGGAAAAACATCTGTGGAAACTGTTTTCCATGTAATTATTCTTGCTATTTTACATTAGCTCTCAATGTGAATTTCTTTGGCTCTAATGTTTCACTTGTTCTAAATCTTCCTCCTTGTTGCTATTATTAAAATCTTAAAAAGGTGCCAAATCTTAAATGAAGAAAAAAAAATGATTCGCTAGAAATTATTCATATCACAGTGAGCCTCTACTAAACCTGGCAGGGGTGCAATATTTTCGGTGAAATTAACATAAAATATACAACTGCAAATTATCCAGGAAATAGCTATGTTCTTTACAGTGCGCATTTACATTTGGTAAAAAATGTTCTACTTATCTGTCTAGCACAAAGCTCCAATCGCTTCCAAAGGCAGTTTTAAAGGGATAGCGATTGCTCTGCACAGGGAGCACAGTCCTTGCAGCGGCTGTAACAAATAGCTGCTGGGGAAAGTGACCTTCCATAATTACTGAAGGTAACACTCGGCGCTGGACATTCCTTCTTGTGAATACTAACAATCTAATTTTAGATTTATTTCCCTTTTGGTACGCTAGATGGATTTCCTCTCTTAGGCCTAAGTCCTTTCTACTAAACACAAGAAAAACTGTAATACCATGTAAAATGCAAATTTTGCTGTAAATATTTTATAAAATTGTTGCATACATCCCAAAAGCTATAGGTCTTAATTGAGAGCAGGCTATTTTTCCAGTCAATATATGGAAATGGAAAATGCTAATTCATGTTTTTCTACTTATGAAAAACCCTGGAGAATGGCAAAACCACAAATGCACTCACTTTAATATTATAAATATAATTTGGCTCCCTCTTTCCAGTCCCCGATGTCCTGGCTTTTATCTCCCAATGGCTGCAGAGGAAGAATCAGAGAATCGCTTTTACATCCCCTGCGCAGGAAGTCACCCCCGCGCGCTGCCAGCTTGGCAAAAGAGCAACAGCCTGAGCTCACAAACACGGCAAACAGGAACTGAAACACAAAATTCCAGCGCTCTTACACAGGAAACAAGCCCCAAACGACAGCAAACCTGCTCAGGGCGAGCGGCGCGCACACTCAGCCCTGCTGCCGAGAGCCTCCGCCACCACGGGCCGGCTGGGCGGAGGAGCAGGGCTGTCCCCACGCTGTCCCCCAGCCCCATGGCTCTTCCTTTTTTTTTTTTTTGTTTTTATTTTTGCATCTATTTATTTATTTGGTTTTAATTTTTATTTTGGGGGATTTATGTTAGCTCTTCAGAGCAGCTGGTGGCTCAGACAATAAAGCCTGGAAACAACCTCTCACGAGTTGCAATGAATATGAGTAGAAGTTGTTTAGCCTGCTCCAACCTATGGTACTTGCACTCGCATTTATGCATCCACTTTTCATTTCCTTGTAACAGAAAAGACTGGTTTTTGCATCTTCTAGAAGAGAAATCATTAGGCTGTTAAAGTTAAAACTCTCCAAAGGTCATTGATGCTGGCTTTGAAGACTGAAAATGATATTATTCCCCATTAGACTTTTAATCTCATGATTAGAGCTAAAGTTAACATGGCTGTTTCATTTTCTACTAGGCGAGAGTAAACTCATTTTTTCTTTCTCTACCAGAATACTTAATGGCATCCTATCTTGATAAGCAACATCTCATAGTTAAACAGTACGAACAATGCAAATGCAAAATACTTTGCAAGAGGTTTTTTGAATTTTTAAATGTGCTATTTGATTAACCCTGAAAAGTCTTACTACACGCACAGCAAATCCGACCCACGGAAATCCCACCCGAGTGAAAGGATCTCCTCTTGGTTGTCGAGACTGCAGTCCTCACTGGCACCGGCACGAAGACAAAGGGAAAAGGATCCATCTGTTCCCAGCTTGACCTATTACTCCTACATCCCCTAAAACTCACCCCTACCAATGCCCCTGAGCCGAGTAATGCTAGTGAGCGCAAATGGGATCCGAGATGCCAGTAAGAACTACTTGCATGAGTGATAACAGCCCCCTTAGGCTCCTCGTGGATATTAAGATCAGATTTGCAAAAACCTTGCTGAAAATTCTGTGGGGCAAGAATTTACAGGTGCGCACTAGTTTCAAAGCGCAGTGTACAGCGTGCCCCGTTATTATAGGCAGATGCATGGAAAAAATTCAATTTTCTTCATTCAAGACAGACTCTGATAACCAACTAGTAAAACTCAGACTATAATTTCTTATTCAGTGTTCCACATGAGATGCATTTTGCTGAATTTAACATGTTTTGCTGTTAATGGATTTCACAGTGTGTTGCCATTTTTATACAGCTGTCCAAATAAAATATTGTGTACAATGATGTGCTTTTACTGTATTGCTAGCCTGCAAACGGCAGCCACTTCCACAGTCTAAGCCTTAGGAAAATGGGAAAACTTTGACTAGGCCATTTAAAACATGTATTTTGGGTTTCTAGAGTTCCTTTCCTAGTAAGTCATGTTCAAACAAGAATATAGATGCAAGATAGATATAATTACACCTTGTACGTTTATGGTCTAATAGTATTTCCACTGAAAGGAAAAACAAAACCCAATATTTTCAGGTGTTAATAATAAAAGAGGATTAAGTCATACTCCTTGAACAAACAGACCAACACCTTTGTGTTACTTGAAATCTGGCTTCCTAGCCTGCATCACAACAGCCTATTTTCTTTAAAATTGCAGATCACTGTTTAGATTGCAGGGACTACTAGTGCACAAGACACAAACCACTCGGTAGTTAATAGTTTACAAGAAATGTCTGTGCTGAACTCCAGAACTGCTAACCTTCACCATCTTGAGCTGCCTGCCAGTGAAGCATTTACAAGCAACTGCACGTTTCTGTTTCAAAACAAGCTGTTCGGAAAATACGTAGGGAGTTTTCCCCACATCAACTCTACATGGACTCCGGCACCCAAAGCGGAATGCTTATACACAGAAATCTCCTACAATCAAAGAGTATAGAATCATAGAATCGTAGCATTGTCTAGGTTGGAAGGGACCTTTCAGATTGTCGAGTCCATGGGTACTCGGGCATTAGATGCCCTGACAGTGGATGCTAACACCGTTGACACACTTACAAAAAAAAACCACGTTAAAAGTTCCAGTGAAAACATGAAAAGAACTAGCTTTTCTTTTAATAATGCTCCAATAACATATTTAACTTTTCTGATACCTTCAGTATTTTTCAGTATTGGATTTCTGTGTAACTATGGGGTAGTACAATATGCTTCCTGTTTTTTATGAGACAAAAGAAAAATTTAAAAGGACTACGAACTGAAATTTCAGGTCATTATTTTTGAATTATTGTAATTACACACATACACACACACACACAAGTTACAGGTTGCTTTTTCATTGCATTTTTTAACTTTTTCTTTGTTGAACTAAATCAAAGGATATATAACTTAAAAGAGCTTAGATTAAAAAACCTAACATTCTCCCTCTAGATTTTCAAATGCAATATAAAGTAAACTAACCAAGCAACTAAAATCTCATAATTTGAATTCCCCATTCCTTGAAAGTTCATCATTCAGGTTTAACACAGACATTGTTGATTTCAGTTTCTGGCACATTAGAATTATCCTCCAAAGGAAATTCTCTCCATTGATGTTCTTCTGTAAGTGGAGGCACAGCTATTAACAGTTTTTAAAGATTTTAAAGGGGTCGGGAGGATTGTTTTACTTTCCTCTTTTTCTCCCAAATCCTAGATTTTAAGAGTAAATACTGAATCAAAAGGTCAAAAGTTGCTCTACTCTTTTTTTCTTTCTTTTTTTTCTTTAAAGAAAAAGAAAAAAAAAAAGGAAATTCTTAACTAGAAAGTTAAATAAGGAGAAAATGTCACTGGAATACTTTCTTCCCTTCAACTCTAGCCATCTATATCCAGCCCAGCTTGAATCAGTTACTGTTCATTGCATGAGGTTTCATCATTTAACTTTTGTTGCCAATATTTATTCCTGGATATAACTCAGAGTCATGGGGTTTAAGAAGTATTTGTCCATACCTCAAGAATACGTGATAGCTGATGCGTGCAAAACATAACACACCAGTGGTGCTGGCTGATGTTGATCCTTTAAAACACCCAAACTCTATCTGGAGCAAAATCTAACACTAATGGATCTGCCTGAACCACGCTAAAAAACTTGCCTGTGAACACAGAGTAAGATATAGTCATCATAAAATCTAAACACTTCACAGTTACACGCACAATAGTCAAAAGATTTGGTCATTTTTTAAGGCCCTCTTGACTGTCCTCCAGAGGATGGATGATGTGTATCTGAAGGCAGGATTAAATCTCAAGTAGGCTGTGATTGACTGAAGTAGCACTTTATACACATCAGAATTGTGCTGTGTACTTCCTACCTGCAACGTCATTTTTTGCGGTCGTCTTCACCACCAATTCAGGAGGGGCAAAAGAAGGAAACACAGACCAAACTGGTTCAGCCTGGTCCTACAGGAAGCAGGAGGTAGAAAGGCTCAACTCCCCCCCACGGCGTCAGCACCTCATTTGCCTCATCTGTCCCTGGGTTTGTGCCGGCAGGACGAAGCACAAAATGCAAAGTAGAGGAGAGGCGGGAGAGAGCATATTGGTGGAAAAGGCAGCTATGGAAAACATCATGACCAGTGAGGTGTTTTGACCTACTATGGAGCTCTCTCTTCTGAAGACCATGGTATTCATACACATGGGTTCTTTGGGGTTTTTCAGGTGTGGCAGGACAAAAAAGTTTTTTCATTAATAAAATCACGATTTGCCTGTTCTTTTAAGTTTGACGTTACTGCAGGGAAGTCTCGCAGGGACAAACCGAAGCCTTCTTCTGCAAGCTTACTGTGCAATTGCACAGTTGTTATTGGCTGCCGCAAGAATGGTACGTTTCTTATTTTTTAATTAAAGAAATTCAATTTTTAAAATGGTACACAATGAATCTGCCAAATCCAAATATTCAATTTAAAACCTTCTGATTCTTTAAAATCTTCTGATTCAAAGGCCCAAAGCTGTCAAAAGTTACTAATAAATTGAACAAAAATGAGTTTGTGACAAAAATTTGATATACAAGCAAGCAAGCAAGCGCATCAGGTGCAAATGACAGAGACAACTCATGCAAAGAGTTTATCTGTGCCACGAGCCTTGAAACACTGAAAAAAGGTGAAAGCATTTAAATAATTTACATGGGATTCCTTCCTGGTGATCACTTGTAGGGAACCTCAGGGCAAAAAAGTTTTTTTCCACAAATGGAAAAATGTGCCCCCAAACAGGCAGAGCATACAGGGAAGGCTGGGTTTGATTTGACTTGCTTGCCAACTATGACAAAACAGAAATCATTTTTAAGGACCATGTCAGTTGGTAACCTCTAAGAGACGAGATTAAACCTTCCCCAAGGTTAGGGATGCTGTTTAGTTTGAAGTATAATTAAAGGCAACGTGCCAACTGTCTCTCTTTGAAGTCAACCAAGTAACAGGAGGAACAAATCTGGACCTTTAAAATATAGACAAACCATTTTTCTCTGGTAACTAGAGTTAGGGTTCAGCATCTGTGTCGTGGTTCGGGCCTCAAACCAGGACAATATGTAAGCCATACCCTTACTGATTCAAAACCAGAGGGTTGTTCCGTAATACAAAGAAAAAGAAAAATAAACACTTTAGGTACAATGCTCAGAAGTGCTGAATATTGAACCAGATATTCAGAAAGAATGAAATCCAGAATTTTATCAATAGAAAAGCAATTTAATTATATTTTACTAACATTATATATTTTGTTTTCCTATTTTCCTATGACTGGAAGCAGTCTGGAACCTTGTCTAGGTTTCCCCAAAGAGGTTCAGAAAAAAAGTTTTATAACTCTGCCACAAGCTAACTCCTAACTAATCCAGTATGGGTTTCTCCAGCTTCGCTGAACATTCATTCATTTTTTCCTTACTCACTTTTCATATTTCAGCTCTCAATCAGAAAAAGGCACAAAGCTTTCTGTCACTCAAGAAAGCTAGTACTAGCACCAATGTTTCCAAACCAATAAATTCGTTTGGCGAATAAAGAAGAAACAAGGTAACATCTACTTTCTCCAGATAAAACCATTTTCTGTTAATAATCTCCCATAAAGAAATCATCGACACCTAGATTTTAGGACAGAACTGATATAGACATTAGTTTCACAATTCACATGAGGAGAAGAACAACTTCCTGAAAACATTATTTATATGAAGCCTGAAGACTATACCTAGAAATGATGGAGGGTTTGCTCCCTCCTCCAGCCCCAAGAAATATTCTGGTGTTTTTTTCTTGAAAGTGGGACACAGAGGGGTGCTGACCTCTCCACTGGGAAGGAGTAGAGTCATTTTGCCATCTGCAGGGAGACCCCAAACCCCATATGGTGAGGACTTGCTTTCTTTTCCAGATTCGAGATTAGCAAAGAGGGGCTAAGAAATTTGTTTGTGAACTTAAAGACACATGGCCACGCACATATAAAATATCTGAGAAACAGGCAGAAAGCAGCGCTGCAGACTCTTAAATACAAACGCACAACAGTTTTCAAGGTTAATAGCATTAATAAAAATGAAGAACAAGTTACACATTCAGGGAAATCACTGCTGCGCAGGGCAAAGTTTACTGAAAAATAGCAATTTTTTGCCACACTGCCTAACTGATGTTGAAAGGCTGGAATAGATTGAGGTGCTTGCTAATGATAACTTTGAAGAAACATCACACTTAAAACTCAGACTGATTGCAGAAAAGGTGTTTTATCAACTGCTCACTTTATGAATAAATATGAAACTACCAGGAAAATGTTTAAACAGGTGTAATCACAACTGCATATGAAAATTGAGTTTGGAGGCTGTAAGGAATCTTAACACAGTTAAGAAAGAATGAAAGCAATGTAAAACTGTGATCATAGCCGATTATGCATGTATCATGCAAAACAGGAATGTTGTCATAGCAGCTATAAAAATGTCAGTGAAAACTGAACTACTATTACCAAGTTGTAAATGAAATGAAAAATGCAAAAGGAATATGTGAATGAATACATTAAGGGAAATGTTATTTCTTTACTGGTAGATAAACAAGCAAAACAAAATACATTCTCATGAAACGGAGCAATTTGTATGAACAAATATGCATAGATAACAATTGCAGGAGGCCACACCTACACAGTACAACAGGATAAAATTATTAAGATTTTGGGTAATTAATTTTGCAGCCTTAGAAAGGAAGGGACAGTAAAAACGTAATGTTATGAAACCAGTTTCAGAGTAAGAAACCAATTAAGGAATGGATTATATTAAGGGCCAATATTGTTTATACTAAAGTAAAGGGAGCTGCTCCTGCCTGTTAGCAATGGCAATTTCGCTTTTGGTGTGACTACACTGTTAAAAAGTGTGGCTTTTAAAATGAAACATTTCTAGCCTTCTGTACACTATAGTCATTACAATGCTATTTAAATACTTGCACAAATGCTTAACGCTAAAAATAATTAACACAGAAAACAGAAACACAGGGCTTAGAGTTGGACAAAATAACACAAGGACCTATTGGCATAAGCAAACCCCTCTGCCCAAGAGCCCGAGCCAGCAGCAAGCTCCACTCCGGCAAAGTCCCCTGCAGCGGCGCCGGCAGGACTCCGGCCAGCCTACGGCACTTGCATGCGGCAGGATTAAGGCTCTCGTGTGCATGTGGAAACGTCATGTATGTTGTTCATCTGTTAAGGTAAGTATGCTTTGCTTTTTTTTCTTAAAATTAGTCTTTCACAATAGCCAGCCACTGCAAAATGAAAGTCTAGTACATACTGTTAATTAAAGCAAGTCCACATAGAATTGGATATTGAAGCAAGCACTGGGTAAATATATGAAGGTTGTACCTTCATTTCTGCATTAAAAGAGCAATTACTTGGAATATGCTTTACAAACATCAAAGTTAAAAAAATATTTTTGAGTTCCTAATGTGTCCATAATTAATTCACACATTCAGCTGTTGAGTCCAGAAATATGTTCCTGTTGATAATTTGCATCTAATGCTTCAAAAACAATCTGGCACGTTTTTATTTGCCTTAATGCCTGAAAGCTATTACCAAGATAGTGGTTTACAATGTCATCATCATTGCTACCACGTATACGCTTTAACTAACACTAGCGCTTAGGTCTGAAGAGTTTCCCTCAAGAATTAAACGGTTTTGTCTCAGGACACAATGTCATGACAGTATCTTAATGGAAGGGAACATATTTAGCAAATAGCACCCTTAAACTTTAAATCAATTAGAATTCAAGTACTATGTTAAACAAAATACACAGGAAAAGGGGAATTTAATAAGAAGTAAAGCTGCCCTTCTTCCAATATTGACTACATTTATTTCATATAAAATAAAAGCTGTTTTATTATGAGAGATTCTGAGAAGTGTCAGCCATCCTCAACTCCCAAATCAAGGAGAATGAGGAACAAAGTGCTTCACAAGATCAGGCCCGAGTATCAGAAATGCTTCACATCCTCATCAGAGATACCCAGGGCTGGTATGTATAAAAGTCAGTTCTGCAAAAATGATCCTTAGCTACATTCTTTTCACATACATGTGCACTTAGAATCTACTGTGACAGGCAGGAGTCCAAGACCATCCAAAATGAGTCCAAATTTTTATTTATGTAATACATAAATTAGTAATTTTCTTAAGATCTGTATTTATGAAAACTATGAGTTCCTAAATCAAAAGATAAAATTCTGCTTCAATTTTTAAACAGAAGAGGAAAACATAACTGGGAATATATTGGTTTATGTTTGATTTTGAATACTATCTCATCCCCTTCACTACTGTGCTGGTTTCATCTCAGTGATTGAGCTTGGTATCAACTGCTAATTCTTTCAAACATAAAATCGGCTTTCTAAATTGCTAATTTTTAGAAAGTTATTTCTGCAGTTATTATCACAGTTTGAACTCTTATGAGCAACAAACTTATTTTGTGATTTTTAAATATTATGTTATTTTTATATGTTGACAAAATACCAAAACCTATGTTTGGTCATTTTTTGTTTGCATGCATCTGAAAGAAACATAAATGTGGATGGATGTTATCCCTCCTCTTTGTGTTTAATTCTGCCAGAGTGTTTCCAGAACTTGAAACAATCTCCAAGGGCAGCAAAGGTAATTCAGACACTTGGAGTGCTACACTACATATAACGTATGGTACGCCACAGCTTAGGGCAGTACTCGGAAAACTCTCCCTGTTCCTCCAAACACAGTGTTTAACTTGGTTGTCCCCATCACATCCAACAGGGAGGTGTTTATCCAGACGGCCGTCCAAGAACCCAACCACTGAACAATTTCAATGTGGCTTCTGGAAGTTTTCCCTCCATCACTCCCTTTTGTCCCCAGTGGCTCTCAAAGCACAAACAGGGCCTCATGCTTCACATCACATGTACTGCAATACGTCCAGCCTGCAGCCCCCTCCCTCCCTCCCTCGCTGCTGACCGGCATTCAAACGTGAGTTTTGACTGGGAGCGCTGGCAATTGCACATGTAAGGACAGGAGCGGCACCAGGGAAGGGCTCTGCTGAGCTCCGAGGAGTTGGGCAGCCTCTCGCGAGCCCACAAACACACAGCTCTGGAGCCGGAGGCAGGAAGGTCCTGCAGCAATTCCAGGGTTAGAGCATGACCAGGAATCATTATTTTACCTGTTCAAGGACTAACTGCGCCCCAGTTGAATTTCCCATGCACATCTGCCAGGAGACTTCCTCAGATAAAGGGAGAAAGAAGGGTGGGGACAAGTGGCGGCTCCCCCAGCCAGTGGGGAGAAGCTGCTCTGACAGATTTCCACGCTCCAGCTGCTGCCATGGCTGCTCAGTGCCCCCCGTAGAGCCCACGGCTGTGTATGCCCATCTTCCCCCGTACCTAATAGAGACTGCACATCAGAGGCAGTGGTAGGTGGGGAGAGAAGGGGGAGAAGCTTTAAACATTGCCAGGTCAGCGCAACAGGAGGTAAGCAAGTACAGAGGCAGCAGGAACTACTGAAAGTTTTTGATATACTCCCAGGTGGACTCCCCAATGCCTGTAAATGTTTCAAAGGGGGATCCCCTTTCTGTGGGCATGGAAATGTTTCAAAGGAGCCCCAATCAGTGCAATGTTTCAAAGACCTCTACTCTCTAAAAATTCCACCTTGAACTCCCCCCCCCCAGCTGAAAACATTTCTAAACAGATCCCATCCTGGCTAACCACGGCTGAGGAGGTCTGTGCTGCTGCTGCTTACAGCCCTCCTACAGCCCCCAGCGTAAAATGAAACAAAACATCTACCATTTACCTCCTCTGGGGATGTACCCAGCCTGCTCCTTCCCCAGGGACCCTGCACAGGACCCAATATGCCTCTGTGTTTGTGCACAGGATATGAAGGGCTAGAGTGCAGAAGGGTAATTTTTCAAAGCGGTGTGTGGGAGTAGCATTGGAAATTCCCTGCATACTGCTTGGAAAAAAATAAACCCCCTACCTCCATGAATTATGACCAGGGCCTCCGACTCCAGACTGAGAAGCCGAAAGGTTGAAGACGGAGGCACAGCCAACTTAACTGGATGCACTTTTTAAGAGTACGGTGTAAGAAATAACCGAATTCTTTAATCATATTACGGACGCTGATACCGAAGAGGTGTCGCTGCTACAGAGCAGGGATTCCTTTGTTGACAGTCACTTGAGCAGAATAAAATGAAGCAAGTGCATAGGATATCTCAACTATTGATTTTGTGTTTCTTAAAGCATGAGAAGAAAGTGCTGCTGAAAGGTCTTGGATTATCAAAGGCAAGGGGGTTTTTTACCTAAAAATTACATGTCAAGGCTAACTTCATTGTCTTGGCTCACTTCAAATTCAAAGGAGAGATAAAAATCTCTCCCTGGAAATGCTTATCCTACTCAAACTCTTATCTTAGATTGGTATCAATCATTCATTTTCCCCAGACAGCATCTCAATGACTATATTAAACCAGACACCTTAATAGTAGACAGACACAAGTTCATTGAGGTAAGTCCAACCGTAAGCTCCTGAGGAGACACAGTCTAAGGGCGAGCTCTCCCCCACCCCCCAGACACCCGTATGTTCAGCCTGGGATGTCAGTGCTCCCCCGCCCCCCCCAACACAAACAAATCCTCATCTGTAGATCTTAAACTGACAACGATGACATTAATAACCCCTGTCACACAGACCTGGGATGCAGAAACAGCTATATTACCTTCTTTCTCTTGCTGCCCATCTGGCTAGACTTGGTCTAACAAAAAGAAGGGAAACTCTTGCACCCCTTATTTTGCAAGTGACAAACCAGCCTCAGCAGTAAGGAGGCATGTGCCCATCTCTCCTATGGCCTGTGTAAAGGATCAAGGCTCCTGGGCTTTGAACGAAGGGCACAGGAGCAAGCCCAAGAGGCAATCCATTACTCTGCTTACGATTACTGACTCAGCACTATGCAAAGTAACGCCAAAAATCTGTGCAGCATTTATTGCTGGAGAAAAGGTGACATCCGGTCTCCCCTTTCCCCTTCAGTATTCCCCAGTAAAGAGCAAATACCACCAGCAGACTCACTGACTACACCTCTTCCGAAGCAGTCACATGTTCTGAGAGAAAGGAGGTCCGAGAACCTTGTGAACTGAGATGCCCAGAGCGGGAGGAAGCTTGGCTCCATATTAAAGGTTTCTAAACTTCACTCTTTCCTAAACTGCACCATAAAAAAAAGTGATGACTTGAACTTAATGAACGTTCTCAGTCCGTATCTCAGCAAAGCGACACAAAGACATGACACCACAATGGATAATCACACGTTTTCTTACCATATCCTGGTATTTACAATGTTCTAGGTGTACGGAACTGAGTCCATATGCACCTTTGTATTTATTTAGATTTCTTCCAAATATGTATAATAATTTACGTACAGCTTTATGGTAGCAATAGGTACAGCTTCCACAGACAGCAGCACCACACTTTTCTCAGCCTCCTCTGCCTTCTACCACTGTTGTTTTCCAATAGCACTAATAGTGAACCTTGTAATGTCATATGTGTATCATCGTGTAGTATTCCAGACAGCACTACTTTGGGGATATACATAAATAAACTTCACATATAAGTTGCTGGAAAATGAAGAAATTACATCTTTCCAAAAGGAAAAAGAATTCCCCTCCTGAATCAAGCAGAATCTTAACTCAGCGCTTCATGACCTTTGTATTTAAAAAGCATTTTTTAGCTACTGGATCACAAATTAAGTTGAAACAAGTGCTAAGCTTGCCTAAGGACTTCTTCCTTTTAGGCTTCTTAAAAAAAAAAAAATCTAGGGGGGAGCTACATGAAATCACTATGGTCCAATTAACAAGGATCTCACTCTTCAAGCTTGCAAACAAGAGATTACATTAACACCTGCTACAAAGCAAACATTTTTAGATATCTTCATCTTAACCCATTTGACATTGACTTCAAACTCCTGCTTGGCTCTTGGATGAAAATTACTGTGACTGACATGTATATTTTTCATTTGGGGGTGGGGGTGCGAAGACTGTGTCAGTCCGTATTTCTCTCTCTCTGGTATTTATGCATAATTCACTTCACAGATAATAGGAGTTACATACATGCATTGACAGGAGAATAGTTTCCTAAATGTAAAATTGTTGAAGGAAAGCCATTATGCTTATGGGAGATAAATGCTGCATGTGAACATATGAGACACACAGAGTGCACTGTAGGGTCCTTGAAGGATCTCATCCAACACATGCCTACAGTGGCATGTGTAAGTAACTCCTCTGTGGTCTATGCATCAAAATAAACTGACCTCTTGGGCCAACACATGTATTCATAACATCTGTACAGACAGGAAAAACATTTCTTTGCGTTCATCAGAAAAGCAATCATACAGCTGCAGCAGAAATACAACCCATCAGATTACAATAACACTTTACTACAAACTCTTGTGACAGGACTGTAGTAGAAGGTAGCAAGCACTGATTTTTAAAACACTTGTATGTCTGAAAAGTTGAACTTTCTGAAGTCCAGAATTGTTGGAAAAAGAAGGAAAAAACCACTGAAATAACTCTGTAAGTGTTTTGTTTTGACAATGTTCCTCAGGAATTCACCACACTTAGCTGGGAAAATGCTAGCAGTTAAATCTATTCAATGTCATGACATACAAAATTGAAACATAATTGCTCCTAAGTGGTTGACAACAGGCAAGTACTTTTTACATGGATAGAGAGAAATTTATGCTATCAAATGGAAGATACTGTCAAAAGTTTGATTTTAATATAAATGAAAATGCTACATGAGGACTCAAAAGGATAAGGAAAAAAGCTCAGCAGTAACACTTTTATAACCACATATTTTAAAAGCTTTGAAGTGAAGAATCATTACATCAAAATCATTTTCCTTGAAAGATAAAAAAATAAATTACAGCATGAATATTAACAAGTTATTAGAATAGTGAATTTCAAAGAGTAGCAAAAAACAAGCAGCCGATGAGTGGCCTAGTTTAAAGAATGTCTTACCAATCATATGGTTAGCGACATGGATTTGTATCTCTCTCTCATTCTCAAAGGTCATCTGGCACTTGATGCATTGATAGGTCTTTTTCTGTTTAATAACCAAAAAGAGATTAGAGAAAACTGCACTGTAGCATAAGGCAAGTGTGATCATGAATATAGCATGTTATGTGCTTCAACTTTCCTCCACCAAGGCTTTTTATGCTCATATATCCCCAACAAGACACCAAGTTGGGCTGGCGTTTTCTGGAACCGTAAATACAATCTCTAATTAACAGCCTGCTTTAGGAGAATTTTTGATTTCAACTTAAAAAAATTTGAATGATAGTAGTTGAAAATCTGATTTGAGGACTTGAGCCATAATCAGATCGCTCATGTCATTTAACCCATTGCAGTAAAAATTCCTGCAGTGAAATAAAAGACACTGAAAGGTAACGCTGTTTTCAGAAAAAGATTAACTTTCTCAAAAAATTCCATCTTTAGTTAAAGTACAGTAGACAAAACACCTATAGTTACCTGGGGAAGTGAAGGACAAAAGGAAAAAATACATTTTGTAAGGGTGTCCCACCAGAAGTCTTGGAAAAACTGCATTACCACAAAGAATGGTTTCCTAGCACAATCGGTTGTGTATTTTCTCTGTCTCAAAGTCATACCAGGGAGGCTTAGCTGCAGAAGTCAGGAGATAGTGCGAAGAGGCAATTACATGAACCATTTATTCAAATAGGGAAAATGGGGTTTGGAGTCAGATTGACAGTGGTGCGTGTACTTGTGCAACATGACAGGAAAAAATCCAAGAAATCATTTGTAGAAATTAAAAGGCATGTTGACAAGTTAGATATCCAAGTTAGGGAAAAAAATAAAACAGTAATGCTAAGCTTTTGTACGCTTGCAAAAACTCTTATTTCCCAAAGCAGGAGTACAGTGCTTTCGTCTAATGTGCATGCTCAATTACTGCATGGGAATATGCTATCTAAATAGACATCTTTTGGCGTGCAATTTAGAAAAATTGGGCCTTTTGTGCCTACTTCTTCCTAGAGAATAACTCTTACTGCAACACTTGCTACCAGGCACAAGCACGAGCACGCGGTCCGTATCCTTATGGCTAGAGTGGATGGCAGCAGAATGTACGTGAAATCTCTGCGTGCTGGTCACAACCTCGTTTAGCCGAGGAATGGATGCGAGTCCCAAGCCATTAGCACTGAGAAGCCCAATTCAGTAAACAGCACCCTCTTAACTTTTTTGAAGCAAAATATTTTGCGGGTATTTTTTGTGCACTTTTAGATGCACATTATTTTTTCGTACGACCTCCGCCCCACACCTACACATCAAATCCCATTTTTAGGACAGCAATAATAAGTCAGAAGTTTTGAGTTAAACAGAGGAGTTGCTGTCACCCCCTCTGTGCATGGGATCCAATTTCCTCGAGCACCTGCTGAGGAAAGAACAAATTAGGTGCTGCCAAGAGCTTCTTAACTACTTCCCATGTCATCAGTGGCAACAAGTTAGCCTGCTGGAGGTTAATGAACAGGCTGTAATACCATAATAACAAATGCACCGGTCTATGGATGTTATGCATATTCCATGAATTCTGTACACAGTATGTGTTTGCACATAGGCAAGGCTTTCTAGGCTAAAATAACAATGGGTGATTAACATGATAATGGGAAGAGTGCTATACTCCATTGGCCGAAACCTGACACAGCCAACCATATAAAAGGAAATAGTTTGGATTGGCTAGTTATCCCTAGGCAGCTCAAGAAAGTATCCTCCTGGAGTCCATTCGGAAATCAAGGCTGTTAATGGAAAAGCAGCTGGATTTCTGCAGCAATCTTTCTTGGGAATCTATTCTGGCAGACAAGCACAGCACACATACGTACACATGTCCTCTCAAACACACTGGCACACACATGCTGAGGGCTCCTAACTTTAAAAACAAAACAAAACACAAAACACCCTTGGAAAAGAAAAATGGGATTGGGCGGTGAACAATTCATGTGGTCACATTTAAAACTTGAAACCTTCCTCTTCTTTAAAACTTCAAAGCTGACTAAGTTCTGTGCCTTGTTCAACACTTATCTCTGTTATGAGGGTTCCCTAAGTAACTAGCTAAGAAGGACAATATTTCAGCTCAACTCTATTTCAAACCTTTAAAGTTATATTAAACACAGACAAATGATTCATTTTTTTTAATTGATTTCGGTGCTTCTGAAAGCTACTTACTAACAGATCTGGAGACAGGATGTCTTTGTTTATCCACAGACCCAGTGCGAACTCCTCCACACCATTTCACAAACTTCTAAAACACTCCGCTTGGCGTGACCACCCCTCAGAGAAGACGGCAGATTTCAGACTTCCTCTGAGTATTATCTTTAGCCTCAGCTGAGACACACACAAGCAAAAGAACAGCTTAACTCTGGCGATGGCTCTTATGATAGGCTACGCCGCTTGATAGGGAGGGAGGGAGGTTAATAAACAGCCTCATACGGGCCACGAAATAACTATCGCTAGAGTAGCACTTAAATGTATATGCAAGAGACGGACAAGCTGAATTTTTGGCTCATTAATAATTCTCTTTAAAAGAATGCCACAAAACCAGACTTCCATTCTCAGTAAATGGGGAGCACTAGATCTAATGCAAGTTTGTGTTATTTGTGGCAACAAATATGATGACCTACTACCGTTTTTGTGGGTATCATGGCTTCACAAACATTATTAATGGGTCGCTTATCTCTTTTTAAAGTTTTGTCTTGGCATGTGGTGACGACAAAGGTGCCCAGACTCTGAGGAGCTAACAGAGTCTAGGTGATGGCATCCTAGGTGACATAAGAGACCAGATGAGCAGGCCTTCAGCTGAGAGCTCAACCTCCGTTAAGTCAAGATATTTAATTCTAATCTTGGCACAACGTAGTAGTATTAACAGAGGGTTCTGGCTTCTTTTCTGAAGTAACTATTGTTCCCATGGGTTTTCCAGACTGTCCTCCTTTAAATCTGGAAATGGTTTCCTGTTCTACAAAGAAAATATTCCTCCATTCAAGTGGATTTACAAGGGAAGAGAAGGGGTGTGGGGGAGAACAAAGAGAAGGAATTGAGTCCAAGAAAGTATGCAGGAGAAAAGGAACTGAATAAAGGAGCACAATAGGGTTCATTCTTCCAACTTTCTATGCCACCTCCTTTGCTTCTTCAGTCCAAATAACCTAGGTGGGCTAAATATAGTAATACCATTCAAGACAGAAGTTTAATTGAAGTCTAAGCATTTGCCATTGTCAACGTTAAACAAGCATTGTTCATGAGAAGTATGGCACAAAATAAGGGTAAGTTCATTGTAAGAGAAAGAGCAGCCTGAAACGCGGCTGTTTCCGGTATTACAAGAAGCAATGAGAAATCTCAATACTAAACAACTAGTCATGTTTCTCAAGACATGCACATTCCTCTAGAAGACATGTTAAAAGGAATCAATGAAATGTATTCAAAACTGAAGCTCCTACACACAGAAATATATTCAGAAAAATTAAAGCATCACCTCTGATGCGATCATAATAGAATAAAAAACGTCCTTGAGCTATACATGTGCCAGATACTGGAATGGTACCTCCACTTGTGATTTTCAACTAAAAAAATCCTCTTAGTCCTATCCAAAAAGAATAGCTCATGTAGAACTAACTCTAAAAATGAAACACAAATTGATGTTAGAGCAACCTTTTACTAAAAAGGTATATTTTGTTTATTCCTCTTAGTGATGTTCCATACAGGAGACCATGGACTTCACTTAAAATCTCCTAATACAAATCCTCTGATGCAGATGTTTCCATGTAAAGAGGCAAAAACTTTTTCCGTCTGGAAAACTACCTTTGTTGACCATCATGATTGGATCCTAGTTAGATTCCCTAGAAACACAGGTGATAAATTCATAGATATTTCTTCCTGATTGTTTGTCATACTAAAACGTAAGTGCGGAAAACAGAACACAGCAGCCTTTTCAATGGTTATGTGCTTTCTCTTTCATTCTTACAGATACTAAAAAAAACCCCAAACAAACACATTGCCAAGCAATTCTGGGTTCTTTTTGATCCTCATCTAGCTCTCTCCAACTGATTTTCAGAACAAAACTTCCAAAAATTCAATAATAAAAAAGCCAAACAAAATATAACAAAATATTCATACTGCCTTTGTGGTGCTATATCCTTGTGCATACATACATGAACATAAATACGGAATGATTTTTTTTCTCCTGGTCTATCTTTTTTTCCTCCCACTATTTTCCCTTTTTATTAATCAAGAGCTAATATTTATTTTCCTCCTTCCTTCCACTTTGGGGTTAAATCTTCATTTAAGTTTTTTTTCTGAAATTCCTCTAGGCTTCCACACTCTCTTCTTCAATCCAAGGAGCATAACGGCTGGCAGAGCGATTTCCAATATTCAAAGTTAGGTATTTTGTACATCATCGTCACCTTTTCCATTTGCTTGGATTTCATTCTGCTTATTCTTATTTACCCTGAAGTATATGCCCATCCCTATATTTTCTTTCTGACTGTACCTTGTCCTAATCTTCAACTGCTTTTCTGTTTAAGAAAGAAAAATCAATAAGGTGTTTAAAAAAGAATTGGAGAGAAGCCGCTCTTGTCTGGACATCTGCAGATTACTCTACCTGCATTGTGCATGTAAGATTGCTCCAGCAAAACGGTATTTTACCTGTGCGCAGCATGCTAACAAGATGACAAGAGAGATTGTGGTCAACTTGCTTAGCTTTGCTGTGAAGGCAATAAAGTTAAGTAAACGCTATTCTTGAAATACAGGCATTTATCACCATTTGAAAGACAGTGTAATTCTTTGAAAACCCCTGTGCTAGGTAGGCACAAAGGGCACTCATTGCCTTGAGAAACCTAAGTGAAACACCAACAGTTTCCACGTGAATTGATATCAGAATTCAGGTCTTGTACCTATAATGAAGGGTAAGATAATGAATTATTCCTAATAACAATATATCTATTCCTGGGATGCATACCATAAAGGTCTACGATATTAGCATATGTCCAGGCCTTAGACACCTGTTGAAGGTACCATTTGCCATCATCACAAATGCTGATTTTTCATTATCTTCTGCAAAGGAACTAAGACCTTTCCTCATGGGATGAAATTTAAAGCATTTACCTTATTGAAGAACTTAAAACTCTCCCCTGAGATAACAAGTATGGAAGCTGTCACTGAAAAGGAAGAGTTAAAGCAAGAAATAAGAGCAGAAAATGGCAATGTATTCTGCTTCTGATAGTCGATAGGAAAGAAAAGGTAATACTTCAGGCTAAAGGCACAGCCATATGAAGTAAGAATTAGTCCTACCTAAGAGAACAGAGGTGTTTTAAAGAATTTAGAAGGAAATAAAGGCCTGAGGAGGAGGAAGGAGAATGACCTAGCCAGAGCCCCAGCCAAACTCCCAAAAGGTGTCACATCAAAGGAAGGATATCTCCATTCCTCATTCTTCTGCAGAATTTGGTGTGTGTGCCTGGAGGTTTAGTCACACATTCACCACTCCCAGAGGGAACAATATCCACTTGTTTTACTAAAAAAGAAAAAAAGACATTTTTTTCTGAGGCCAGCGGGTGCAGGGACAGGCAGTGCCATGCTCTGAGCTGGCCACGCACAGCCTGGCTCAGCCAGACGCTGTTGCCCCGCACACCCCGGAGCTAACAAGTCCCGCTGGGGACACAGCCTGCACCACCTCTATTTGAGGCATCTCAGCCTGTGTCCTCAGGACTTACTTAGGGTCTTCTCTTAATTCCTGAGCCTCTGGTGTTCTAGTTGAATAGTATTTTCAGGTTCTTTAATGCAATAAGATGTGTTTGTGGGTGCTTTAATTAGCAGATTGACATAAACAGGCATCCATGGCTGGAATTATTCATTAGGAGTTGGGTGCCTAATTTCCTTAGATACTTTTGAAAATCTCACCCCATCATGTTTAATTAAAAATGTCAGATGATATCAATACTCAGATGTGTCTGCTGTTGGTCTCCTGAGAAGATTTCCAAAACCTACTTCTCATTCCATCTGTTCCTGACAGAGGAAGGACTGACTTGGCCCATTCTTGAACCAAAACATCAACAAGTAATTTTAAAAGACTATAAACTGCAAATGATATTAATCTCCTGAGTAGGCTTCTGAAACCTTACTTGGATCTGCATGTTCCCAAGTATCTTGTAAGCTAGGAAATGGTAAAGCAAGCTATCTGCAAACTTAAAGAAGGGCACACTTATATGAAACCTGCATTAGACAACAATCTCCAGATTTGCTAAGAACACTACTTATCTTACAGGGGGGCCATGAAGCAGATCCTTTTTAAATCACTTTTAAAATCATACACACACACAGGCACAGACAAGCACTCGTATATGGACACAGACATCCAAGTAGCCTCACAACATTCACTCTGACAATCATCTGTAAGGACAAGCTCTTTAGCACAGAAATTTGTTTAATGTGAGAATTTGGGGCGTAGGGTGGAATTCATTACATTTTTCCTCAAAAGTTCCTTTATCCTCCTGTTCATGTTTAGTTCCCTGGTAAGAAATAATCTCATTCCTCAAGTATGACAGATCAGATTATTATTTTTTGAGTACTCAGTATCTCCCTTTTTCATGGAAATGCCCCAGCTTTTCCAGATCCGCCAGTTCAGTAGCGTCAGAATTCATGGACAAACTCAATCCCCACCATTCAAGTGTCTCAGCTCTCTGTTGGTAAATCTAAGGCAGTTTTATGGTAAAAAATCTGATGTGCTGCTGCTGGGAATCAAGGAGCCTGCAAGGCTGAGCAACATCAAACTTTTCTATGTCTATTACTCTACCTTTCCTTCTGTTTTGTTGTTTTTTATAGTGGCACAAGTAATTTTATAAAAAGACAGTTTAAAAAAAAATAACATCAGATCAGTTCTCAGTCACATTGCAGGTCTATATTTTATCCCTCAAACATTTTAAAGTTCAGCTATACTTACTCTGGGAACAGGGGACGTCTGGGTACCTTTTCTTTGGCCACTAGTCTCAGGCGTCAGGTCTCGGTGGTCTACCTGAATGTGGCTCTCTAGGTCTTCAGCACTTTCAAATTTGACACTACACTCTGGACACCGCAGACTGCCACACGGTCTCTCATTCACCTCCTGTGGAGTCAAGCCCGAAGACTGTCCATTGGTGCTCCTGGTCATGCATCCAGCACAGAGGCCATAGGGAAGGCCATTCACATCCAACTTTACCAAGTCCTGCTTATTCCGGAACTCCTTCAAGCACAACGCACACTTGTAGAGTTTTTGCAAGGCCTGGCCATTGGGCGACGAGGTTGCAGAATTTCCTGCCAATTTCTGCATATGGAACGTCCCATGGATTTTCAGCTCAAGGGTAGAGGTGACCGTCTGCATGCAGACAACACAGCGAAACCCAGTGAGGGAGTTTCTGAGATCTGGATGCATCTGGCAGTGCTCGATAAATTCCTCTTCACTCTGCAGCGGCATTTTGCAGATCCGACATGTCCCTGTATCCAAACTCTTGCTGTGAGTGACTTTGTGCTCCGTCAGGGTCAGGAGTGATGGGAAGCGCTCCCCACAGATGGGGCACATGTAGTGCTTAGCTGGGCCTCGATGGGTCTGCATGTGCTCTCTCAGGCCATTTTCTGAGAAAAAGGTCCTTGAGCAGATATTACACTTGTGGCTACCTTTGATGAATTCTGCTTTCTTCCTAGAACAATCATCCTCCCCAGGCCTGATGTTATGATCCCTCAAACGATGGTTCTGCAAGAGGACCTCCATAGTGTAGGCAGCCCCACAAATGTCACAGCCATACATGGGCTCAGAAGCATCTACATCGTCCTCACTGGCTTCGTGACTGTTGGAAGTATCTGGATTCTTCATTAACATGTTCTGGATATCTGCCCCTTCTGTCTTCTTATTTGTTGGGGTCATGCCATTAGCTGTACCATTTTCAGCGCTAGCATCAAAAACACAATGTTTTTCCCGCAAGTGCTTTTCAAGCAAGATGATGGCATGAAAAGCTTTGCTACAAAATTTGCAGTTGTATTTTTTGCTGTGAGTTGTGATGTGGCACTGCAGTTCTACCTCTGTGCTAAAGGTCTCACCACAGAAGATGCATTTGTGAGACTTCGACGGATTCCCCAAGTGACTATGCTTCACATGGATCTGGAGATCCACCTCCTTCCTAAAATCCCAGTTACAGGCTGTGC
The DNA here is from genome assembly GCF_028500815.1 of Rissa tridactyla. Lineage (NCBI taxonomy): Eukaryota > Metazoa > Chordata > Aves > Charadriiformes > Laridae > Rissa > Rissa tridactyla. The sequence continues at coordinate 79,117,008 of NC_071469.1, read as the reverse complement.
AACGATACATCTTCTTCTCATTGCTATGCTTGACTGCCAGATGCACTTGGATAGATACCTTGGAATCAAAAACTTCTTGGCAAAGGGTGCAGTGATACAACACAAAAGTATGCATGTCCAACAAATGCTTCTGCAAATCATCCACCGAAGAAAACTGTTTGTCGCAGCTCTCACATACATAATGAGTTGAAGTTGTCATGTAATGTACAGTGAGATGTTGCAGAAGAGACTCCTGGGAATCAAAGTCTTCTTTACACTGAGGGCAAGACTGTTTCCTCAACAGCAACTCCAAATGCAACTTTAAATGGGTTTGAAAACTTTCAAAATTTGAGAACTTTAGATCACACTGATTACATGGGTATTCACCATTAGACACTGAGTTTACGCTTGCAGACAGCCGTTGCCTTTTAGGGGAAGAGACTTCAACATCAGAAGAAACTGGACTCTGCTCTGCTTTTGACTTCTTATTGTGTGCCAGAGGAATGTTCTTGTGGTTTTCTTTAATATGCTTTGTAAGCTTCAGGATGGAGCCAAAAATGGGGGAGTTTGTGCAATAAGGGCATGAATAAACTTCCATAAAAGACTGTGTTGGCTGAATGACAGGGGAATCCAATTTTGAATTTCCTACATTGCAGTGAGTCTGCTGAATATGCTCAGTCAAGGTTGCTTCGGTCAGAAAGCCCATGGAGCACTGGTTACAGAAGAAAGCGTTGTTGCCATCTTGAGGGGTAGCATTTGGGCCGCAGTGAGTAATACGGATGTGTTCTTGTAAGCTATTAATATCTGCAAACATCTCCGGGCAGTAGTTACAATGAAAGGCAGAAATGTTGCTAAACTGCATCATGGGATAGGCATGGTTTTTGTGCACCTTTCTCACGTGTTCATTCAAGTTGTACAGTGTAGGCATGGAATCAAGGCAGATCTGGCACGTGTGGCTTTGCTGAGGTTTGTCTGCATGAATGGTCTTCAGGTGGATCTCCAGAACAGCAAGGCTGTTGAAGTCACGCTTCGAGCAGTACGGGCAGCTGTAAGTAACTTTAGACCAGTTCTGGCCTTCCTCTCTGTCCACAGACCTGATTTTCTTCTGTCCTCTCAAAGGCTTTAAGGTCGAATCTGGGGTGGAACCTCTTTCCACCGATGCGCTGGAGTCGGGCGTTGCGCTGCTCATGGATGCCACGCTCCCCAAGACTGGGTCAGGGCTGATGCTGTGATTGCTGGAGTCAGGTTGTCTGTGGCTGTCTAAGTGGCAATAGACTTCCTCCACTGAAGAAAACTGCTCCGGGCACATAGGGCACTTGTGTTTTTTGTTGGCATGGGCTTGATGAATGTGTGTGAGCAGCGAGTTTTCGTCTGCAAATACTTCAGGGCAATGAATACACTGCAAATCTGCCTTCTCGGAAAGCTGTGGGTGGCGTGTCATTACGTGCTTCTCCAAATCTTCAGTCTGACTGAATGTCTCTTCACAGTAATCACACATAAAATCATCCTTCTTCACCTCTTTCTCAGTCTTTGCCATATGTTCCTTGTTCTTTTTATGAGCTTGCATGTGACTCTGCAATGAGCTGGTAGATGAAAACCCACGTTTACATACAGTACACTTGAACGGTTTGCTGGAGCTGTGGGTTTTCAGGTGAATTTTGAGGTGGTCGCTGCGAGAGAACGCAGCCTCGCATTCATGGCAATGGTACTTTTTATCCCCTGTGTGAAGCTTTATGTGGCGATCCCTACTTCTCTTGTGCTTAAAAAGCCGGCTACAGTAGGTGCATTTGAAAGGTAGTTTGTCACTGTGGATCTGCTCGTGCCTTTTAAGGTAGCTCAGGCGAATGAAGGACTTATCACAAAACTGACAGGGATACGGCAGGCCAGTCCCCCCTTCCTCCTCCCCGATGCCGAGATCACACCCATCTCCTATCATCTGAGTGGGTGATGCAACATCTTTGCTGGAGGGAGATGAAGCCACCCAGGAGAGTTGTGGGTCGTCATCACCATCTGTAATGGGAAAGCAGAAAGGAGATTAAAAACAATTCCCAGTGCATCTGTGAAATAAGGACAAAGCTCTCAACAAACACTATGGGCTTCTGCTACTACATCATTTAAAAAAAAAATCAACTAAAAAAAAATATCTCTTGAATTTCAAAGGCGGTTTGAGAAGGAGAAATAAAAATATATTTGCACACATAATTCACAAATATGCCAACATATAGTATTAATAAAAAGAATTTTTCTTTAGCAGGTTTAACACCTGCTCACTGTACTGTAAAGCAATAAACAATGAATAAAGAAAGCAAAACACAATGTGCAACGAAGCAATACAAACATTTCAAAAAGCTACCGTGTTAAGTGATCACCTGTGATTTTGTGGGTCTTTTTAAATGCTACGTCAAGATGATTTTAAGCAATGTCTCCATTAAATAAAATCCTTCAGTTCTGTCTCAAAACTGTAACAGAATGAAAGGCTGCTCAAAAGCGGTCGAACATCTAGGTGAAATAAAAGCATCAGATTTGAGACAGCTGAAGAAAATCAGAGAAGAGATCTGCACCATTACCACATTCATTCATATGAAAGGTAATGTTGCCTGCTTGGTATAAAAACAAACAAGCTTAAAAAGCCCAGAAAATCACCACTGGAGATCTCAAGACATCACAAAACAACCAACTTCAGGATAAACCAACAATGGCCCAGCCTCTGTTTTAATAACTATTTCCTTTGCTCAATATGAGGCTTTGGAAAATATTTTATAATTTGATATTACCATAAAGAAACACAGCACTAACTCCAGCAGCAAAACAGTCATTTTAGGAAAAATACATAAAATGTTGGCAGCTTTCATAAACAGAATTGTTAACAAGAAACAGAAGAGAGCGAGTTCAAATATCCTAATTCCAATAAATGCGGAGATGTTGAGTGAAGCAAAAATGCCACTAGTCCGATATAAAACTGAACCACAGAATGAAGCAAAAATAAAATTAATGTAAATGAGGGAAGGCGCTGACCACATATACATTTGGAGATTCAAAAAAGGAACCGGTTCTCCAGATACGTTGTCCTTATAAAACATTTAATGTTCCTACTTCAGCTCTTACTAAAACAAACCAATAAAAAAATCCCCAACTGTGCATGTAGGCTGCCACACGCGCACTCCTCGTGCCTGCCAACTACAGAGTCACCAGGCAGGGAAGAGCACATGTACAGCGGAGTAGCTCTCAAAGAAAGGCTGGGCTAATGAGGATATCACCACCGCAAGAGGCTAGCTCCTCTGGCACCGTTTGCTTTGGCAAAGACCACCTTTTTCATCCCAGGAAAAGAGAGAGCAGAGCTACCTTGGACAAACTAAACCACACAATCACACACCGAACAACTTTTCCAGCACGACGGGGCTGCCTGTTTTCTGGGATGCATGGGTCGGGCGCCCGCTCCCCTTGCCCGTGCTCCTCTCTAACTAAACCTCCTGCTCCGGAGCAACACTGGACACCGAGAACGCCCTTCCTCCTGCTCCCGAAAGGCATCCCAGCTCTCGGCAAGCAACCGCGCTTCTAAGATGCTCGAGGTCTTTGTGCTCAACTAACTGCTCCAACCCTGGCCGAGCACAAACCTCAAACACAGGCGATGAGCCCCTGATTTTTACATAAACTTTTCTCAGGCTTCATTCCCCCGACCATGAACCGGTCTCTCTCCGTGGCTGCAACAAAGCCTCATGTTCCCAATTTAAGCCACCTCCGCCGCCCGCCCTGCTGCCGGCACAGCTTCGCTCTGCCCCCGGGGAGCCCCCGTCCCCCCGCCCGCCCCGTCCCCCCAGCTCTGCCGCCAGCCGCATCCAGGGCTCCGTCCCCACGGACCTGTGGCCACGGGCCGTCGGAGGAAAGGAGGCAGCCGGCTGCCAGCGCCTGGATTAGGGGCCCCGGGGAGGTGCCGGTAGCTCAGGGCTGGCTAATTCCCTCCTCTCGCCAGCTGGGCTCCTCCAGGGGAAAGGAGACAAAGGGGAGAAGAGGGGGATGCTGGGCCTGAACTAGGGCAGCACATGTTGCGTTTGCTACTGCTACTGCTGTCTGCTGGGGGGGGGGGGGGGGAAGAAAAACAACAACAAGAGGGGGAAAAAGCACATCGTCATTGTGTTATTTACTGCTCAGGTTTACTGGCTGTAATTAAAATAATTTAAAATGTCCACTTTACAGGAACTGTTATAAAAATATATGCATTTTTAATATTTTCCCTTTTGCAGCCAGACTACTCGCGCCTTGTGCTGGCCAGGGAGAGCAGAAGGACTGCGCCGGGGAGAACCCCAGCACTCCAATGAATAAAGCTCCATTGTTCAGCTTTGAAACTGTAGATGCAATGGGCCAAATCCAGTGGTAACACAGGCTGGGCCAACTGCTTTAACTTCGTTACATCCATATGTGCTTATGCCAGCCATTACATTGGCCCACCATGCAAATCGAACAAATCTTTTAGAAGGTCTCTTTTTTTCCTCTGAAACAAACCGATCTACCTCAAAATGCACTCTAACATTCAAACGGGGCCAGTTTCCCTCCAGCTGCTGCTCTTCAAACATATTGGGCTATTCAGAAAACAAAATCAAAGAAAGCTGGTATTACTTTGTGAGTGATGCACAAAGACCTTGCTGTGCTAATATAATTTGTATTCCAAAAAATTAACATTTCTCAGATTGAAAAGCTGGGTTTGTAATAAAAATGGAAGCATTTACATAGACAGTTGAAAGCAAAGATTGTCTCCTTTTGTTAGCTTGATTTAGACCTTTCACCGATTTTCTTGTTTAACTTCTAGATTCTTTTTATTGCACCATTTTCTCATACTTTTACAATTTAAAAAGAATTAGGAAACTTTAAGCCCCAGAAACTACCCACCTTGACTTGCTATACAAACAAGATACTAAATTACTGAAGGCCTAAACTGAAGAAATTAGGGAAAACTCATTATCATTAATCTCTTTATGGAATGAAAAATAGCCTTGTTAATTTTAACTTGCCATATTAAATTGAAGAAAAGACCTATAATGAACTGAGAAGGAAATTCTAAGGTATTTTACCAGAGTAATATTTTAGTGGGAAGATATATTCTAGATGTGGTGTGACATGTCTGGCAATGACGGTTAGAATAATAATTCTACATTAATGCAATCAAAGGAATGTAGCAGAATGAGAAAAATCACTTTCAAAAAGGAGATTAAAGTCATTAAAAATGGCTAATCCTGCAAAGTGGGACTGTTCTAAAATAGAGAATCACATGGCTGGTGCAAGGCTTTTGTCATTTGCGCATAAGAGAATCAAAACAAGTATTAAAAGGGTAAGAAAATTCAATAAAAAGTTTAATTAGGAAAAAAAGAGCATTAAGGAAGCTTCAGAATGTCAGTAGTCCTCAGGATATATGTGCGGGTCATGGAGCATAAAGGGCCGAACTTGATAATCAATCTCAAAGTGGTACAGTAATTTAGCAACTTAATGTTCAGCACGTTTATGGGACTGCAAGCATTTATCATCATCACTGAGGAGCTAATTCCAGCCTCAATGCATTCAATAAATGTATTTTTCCTTCTAATAAGAGCAATTTGGCCAAACTGCAGAATAAATCATACTTCATTCTCTGTTTATCTTCCAGATAACATGAGCCAAGTTCAGAAATATACTCATGAAGCTAAAACAATAAAATGAAGCCTTAAAAAATGTGATCTCTCTTAGAAAGGAGACAAACAGCACATCACAGATTGCCAGGAGTAAGCAGCACTGTCATCTCAGCATACACTGATGACATTGATATATTTATTATTTCAAAGTTATTTTGCTAATAGAAATAAAATCAACCAGACAAAATTTCATAGTCCCTGCAAACACTCCCCCATCTCCCTGCTCAAAGCTAACGGCAAACATTACGCTCCCGCCAGACTTAGAGCCGAGCCACATTTGAAGTGGTTGCAGAGGGACAGGCTTGCTCAGCTGCCCGGTCGCCCGCACGGCCCCAGCTCTGGGGTCAGCGTTTGTGGGCAGGGGCTGCATGAACCAGGGCTCTCCCCAGCCGGCTGCTTTTTTCTCTTAAGAACAAAAGGTATGCACAGAGAGACCATTTCCTGTCCCTGAACTTCGTCCTTGCCTAAACCCTCTTGTTTACCAATGTAGAGCACCATTGGGTTCCCCTCCAGTGAAAAACATCCCTACTCTCTCTCCTCTACACATGGAGGGTTCAGGTGGCTCTTCCACAGGGCCTCCATACGTCCCCCCCACACCACGGGCACCTTGCAATGTGGCCACCACAGTATGGGAGGACAGTGTGTTCCACCTGGTTTTCGGACAAACACAGCACAGACTGAGCACCACGGGGCTCAGGAGCAGCCGCACAACCTGCCCTGGCATCAACAAAATATCCAGGGTTTGGCCAAAGAGGCAACTTCGAGACTCCCCTCCAGAGCCCAGAAGACATGTCCATACAGGACAATAAACCAAGGAGGTTAGATTTGGAAGGTGGTCTTATTCTATGAAGTTTATTCCTCTAGCTAGTGCACAAAAGAAATAGTTAAATTAACAAAAACAAAAAATCAGTTGTTGAGGAAAGGATTGCTGTTTGATTTAAGTTCAGATTCCTGGTTCTCTCCGAGTCTTTCTGTGGCACACAATTTAAAAATGGTCAAAGCACTCAAATCAGTTTAGGCTATTGAGAGTTGATGGAATTCTAGCACCCAAAAAACTAAGTTACTTTTGAAAACGAGCTTGGCATCATCGTAAGACACGCTTCTGAACTGTGTTTCAGTTCCTCATCTCCATAATAGAAAAAAGCCATCTGCTCTTCAAGGGCAAATTGTAGGGCTTACTTCTGTATAGCTGTGAAACCCCGAGACATCCTCAGATGGAAGGCCTGATAGAAATGCTCTCAATTTAAATAATTATTATTATCACAGATGCTTAACTATGAGAATACAACACAGAGACCGAGGGCTGAGAAATCTTCAGTACTGGTTACAGCAAATTTTGCATTGCTGCACTATGTATTACAGCCAAGGATAGATCATTACAATGGATTACAGTAAGAACCTCACAGAGCATACGCTGCTCATTTACACTGCGGCACTGGTGTGAAATAATGCAAAGCAAGTTTACACAGCAAATGTTTTAAGTTTCAATATTTTCAGTTCACTGTGACAGCTTTTTACTTAAATTTTTTGTTGTAGTGTTTAGCTCCATTTTTCCACATATTTCCCGCACAGTTTTAACAAATTAAATAATAAAAAATATCATTAATATTCCAAACTCAATTTTCTATGCATATATTAGCTTCAGGGAAGCTTCTGTTTGTTGTGCCACAGAAGGCCTTAGTGGACTGCGAACCACCAGCTCTTGTGGCAATGGAAGCCTTTTTACAGTGACACTGCACCGACCTTTTAATGGTATCATAACTGCTGGGCTGCGACTGACACCCAGCATTAACGCGCACTCAAACACGCTTCACGAAACAATAGAAAAAAGATTTCTACAACTTATTTATAATTATCCCTACAGAGATACCATGCAACTGTCCCCCAGAATCGGTCAACCCACCCTCAGGCAAGGCACTAAGGAGGAGCTCTGGGCAGTTCAGGCTGCTCTGAAGAGCTCTATACCCAGCTTTAGCCTTCAGCAACATCAGCTTCTTCACAAAACAGCTTTCACTGGTTTTTATTTTAAGGGACTATGCCATTTTTTCAATATACATGTATAAAAGCATATATAGAGTGTTCAAAACAAACCTAAAATTGGATAAAAAACTAAGAGGTGCTAATATAAGTGGCACCACAGGCCGTGCTTTCATGATTATCTGTGACCTGAGAAAAATGCAGTTATACCTAATTATATGCTTATGTGGTAAGCATTTATGTTGGACTAAATTACCAACAGTTAGTGACTCTTTTTCCACCTTCTCAGCTTTGCACTGCAATTCATTTTTAAGTGAAGTTTTTAAAAAAGACAGACAGACTTCTGGCTCAATGGAAAGTATATATAATCTAATTTTTCTTCTCATGCAGAGAGTAACTTGGTATTTAGAATACAAAATCAGCACAAGATGTAGAGCAGAATTTCAAACATTAAACTTGCTGGGATGTCTGCTGCAGATAAACTGTTACACATAGATGGTTTAAACCTCACTGACTCTGTTTAAACCTTTCTATAGTGATCAAAGATACATCTAATTAGTCTTTTTTCTGCTGCAAATTAAAAGTACACACAAAAATGTCTATTGAAGCTCAGCTGATACACAGAAACTTGTTAAGCCAGAGTAACGCAAGCCTGAGCCCTCGTCTCCCATTAGCGGAGATATCAAGACTCAGTAATGACCATCGATAGGATGATAAATAATTCCATACAGATGATAAAATCAGGAAGTTATTTTTAACATTATTTTTTTCTTATGTCAAAGAGTCTGTATTTTGGTGGTAACAAAAAATTAACATATCATTAAATAAGTTATTTCACACTTCAATAAATGGCATAATAAGGGGTGGAGGAGAAAGTTTTATGTTAGATCTAGGAATAAACTAAATGCTTTCAGAGTTGAATCACTGTTTTTCTTTACTCCCTTTGGAAAAGCAGCAGATACTACATTCTGCTGTGCATCATGGACTTGGGACTGAAAACAGCTGCACTCTAATTACATGTAAAGTGTACCAAAACATTCCTTTTATCACAGACTGTAAATCTGTTAGCATCTGTCTCTCCTTTGTTTCTTCCACAAGATACAAGCTTGTTTCTACATTTTTCTCACCTGTAGCGGTGATTAAAATTCATTATAAATGAAAGGAGTGAACACTAAAACAAGTTCCTCTGTGTACAGTTCTAAACTCAAATTAGAAACAGCTGTTTGCTAATTCATGCAGTGATGTTTTGTCGTGCTCTGTGAATCAATAATAACTCACCCTATTTCTACCAAAATGTTAGGATTATACATATATTTTGCTAGCAATTTGCTGTGCAGAAATGTTCGACTGTACATTCAGTCTTTTTTAAGCGAGATTAGAAGATGATACCGGCAAAATCATCAATGAATTAACAGAAAGATCTTAACAGCTTGCTGCTCATGCTTACCCTGCTACCGAGAGGGTCTTGTGCCATTCTGGCCTGCTTTGATACCTACAGAGCATTTAGCAAGAAGGCACATTGTAAGACAGATGTAAAAGAATAAATCTGTATACAGGGTCGCACGCACATTTCACAGATGCAATAGTCACACTGAGAGAGTACTATAAAATTACAGTTTCAGCTATGACATGTACAACTTTCGAACATAAGGAATGACAAAGCCCTTAGGAAAATAATCCTAGTAGAATAATTATTACTTATAATAATTAGTTATAAAATTAGTTATAATAAATGGTAGTACTTATGCTAATTGTTACTAATATTTTGTCATATTATGCTAGCCAGAGCACAAATTTCATATGACCCTATTGGCCTTATACTCGCACAATTATATTCTGCACTTTTTGCTACTTGATGTCAACATTTATCATTATTTCAACACTTGATTATACAAAACAAAGAGACAACACACAGCGGTTAAGAGCTTTGCCTGCTTCATTTTTTATCTAAACCTAAGGATAGAAGCGGGGCGTTTGCAACGTTTTGAGCAGACCCCATGGCAGATTTGCAGAGCCTGCCCTTGTCGCAGCAGGACCGGGGCCACCCCTGCCCCCTGCACTGCCCGCTTTGCACAGCCAAAGGTCCAGCCCTGAGCAGTGGAAGAGCATCAGCCTCCATAAAGGTCTCTGCGATACACACAAGGGAAGTCCTTTTCTCATCTATACATAAAGATGTTTTCCCTTCCTCGTGTTTTGTTACTGTTAGCAGGGAGGGCACTTCCCGTACAGCACAAACCCAAGCATCAAGACTCTGAGCCACTCGTGGAGATGTGGCCAGCGGAAGAGCCTTTCTGGTGGGATGAAATGCATGAGATGAATTTCTTAGATTTATGATTTCCTCCCTCCCATCTGATCAGGCAGATCTCAAATCCAGCAGGCACCTGTTCTCAGGCTGTTTTGCTGAGTACCCTCAGGCACATGTGGTGAGGCAGACTCTGCTCACGTTCTTTCCCTCAGTTCACACCCATAAGCGGGCATCAGAAATACAGACTAGCTGCTGTTTGGAGAAACTCAATGAATACAGAATCCGAAATTACAGAGAGACAGACTTTTCTCCATGAACTGACCAGATCAGTGTGATTTAATTTAATGCTTACTGTGCTCATTTTCATGTTTCTGAATCGTACTTTCAAGTGAAGATTGAGTCGTCAATTACAATCCATTTAGCTCATTCATAAAATTCATTTAAGGGTCATATCCTGCACGATGAGCAGGGAGCCCTGGAAGCCAGCACTGACAAGGACAGGCAGCACTTTCCCACAGGATATTCAGCTTGTGCAGAATCAAGTCAGAGCTCATTTTGATGGCGTGGGCAGCAATCTGGAGGAGCAAGTGCCTTTAAAACTGGGGCAGTGGCAAACTAGGACAAAGAGAGTTTTGCCAAGACCCCCCTGATAAGCTGCTGTAACCGCTAAGACAAACACATCTACCTCTGTGCTGGTAGGCAATATTAAGAGTGGTGTTTCCATTTCTGCAGAGCTCTCTTTCAACTTTTTGGCCATGTGTCAACCCTCAGACAAAAGAAACACTAAGAATGGAGAAAACTGGGACCAGACACCACAACTGTTCTGTGTCTTCTGGCTGGGGTCACCAAAAGTGACTGGATTGCTAGGATGGCTTTCTATGATGAGATCTTCAACTGATGCTATGTCAGCAACCTGACCTCAAGGAAAATTGGTTTGCAGTCCCTGTCTTTAACGTATGAAAAGAACTTTCCCAAGAACAGACTTCTGCTCCCAAATGAGTACTTTCCATCAGTGCTCAGCAGAAGAGATGTCAATTGCCATGTTCCAAACCTGAGAAAAACCTCATGTTTCAAACCTCAGCCCTGCACAGGACTTTACTGCCAAGCTTTCTGGCCTGAGGAATTTAAAGCTGGTCATATTATTAGAGCAAGTTGCAGGGGAAAATAAAACCAGCTTGTTAAGTCAAAAAGAGCAGGCTGTTCCAGAGTCTCATTTTGATCTAGGTGGGAAAACTGTGACGCACTTACAAACTTAATGGGTTGACGTTCATGATGAATAGACCTAATGCTGAAAAACACATGTTGGCTGAAATTACTCAGCAATAAACAAACAGTAAAAAACAACAACATCCAGATTTTATACTGCCTTCAAAGAACCAGGGAAGAAAAATCAATAAATTACATGTGACAGACAGTATCAAGTAACCTGTTTTATAGCTACGCATATGCATTATTGGTCTGACTTCCAAAACGTGTTGTGTGTTCACATCAATCCTATTGAAATCAATAGAAACAGCAGTTGCTTAACACTTCTGAAAACTTAAATAACATAAATATGAAATACAGTCAGTTCTACATAGAGATATTTTCAGAAAGGTGCATGTATTCTGTCCCTTTCATGAATTCACAGTCAAGACTTCACGCGAACACCAACAATGGAAATGAAGCTGCACTTGTGAACATCCCAGCGTCCACTACTCTGGTGAGTGTAGCTCCTCAGGGCCTTCACCCGCCTGGCATTGGAGGGGCTCATGTGCCCCAGTAAACCCAGTGGGTACCCCTGGAGCTAATGAAGCTGCCAGCTCCACCCGACCCAAGCCTGGAGACAGGGTTTGCTCCAGCTAAGGAAATCTCCCATGCCTCAGGGACGGTACGTGTTATGGCACAGTACAATAGTTAAGACTCTGGGTTTGCTATAGTGAACAATTTTTTAAAAATATTTCATTTAAAATGAAAAAAGAATAGCCGCAAATGTAAAAGTGCACTGCTGAATACGAAGCACATTCCTGAGTATCATTTAGATAAACATCAGTCATGAATCTGCACTGTGTTTGTGAGTGGCTTGAGGGGAACTGCATTAAACAGAGGTGGGAAGGAAGTTCTCCACTTATCAACACCTGACAGAAATAACTCAAAGGTTTAAAAAGAAAATAACTATAGATTTTGTGCTATGCAAGATGAAAGCCAAGCAGCATGGCTTGCCTAGGAGAGATGTGTATTCCACGCTGTATGGTAATGCTACTTCTTTTTCACTACCAGTATCCATCATTTTAAATAAGAAATGGCTTTTAAAACAAGCAAGCCAACAAAAGCGTTTGCCACCCAGTAAGAATCTTTCTTGGTACATCAGTGTTCCCCTACAACAAACGTGCCACGTGAGAGACCTTTCAAGTCTAGCTGGCAGTGACCCGGAATCTGTGATTTGAGGACTTGCACTGGACCACACAACATAACCGGCCGCCGAAAGCTGCTCTCTTCTTCCAACACATCTTTGCCCTTTTGACTGAAGGGCCCAGTGAGAAATCGTGTGACTGTGCTCCCAGGTTTTCAATAGAAGAGCTGCAGCGACAGCTAAGGTCTGTCTTCCCAGGACTCACGTTGGTGTTGGCACAGCCCAGGGAAGGGATCCCACAACCGACCTTGCTGAGTGCCCGTGCAGGCTGCGGGGGTGCCCACGCTGCAGCACCATGGGGTCACGGCGCACCGGATAGCCGTCTCCTGCGGGCACCAGGGGGTCAGGTGAGATCAGCCCATGCTGTGCCCTGTCTCCTACACCATAAGTCTGCAGAGAGACTTTTCGAGTCTCTAAATTCTTTAGGGCCTTCTCAGGATGTCAGCCAGCACCGACCACGCTCCAGAGAAAGCCTCCCGTAGGGAGGATGCTCATCAGCACAGGCAGGCAGGCAGGGGGAGCGCAGCTGGGGAGCCAGAGCGAATCCAGCCAGGAGACGACAGCCCCTACGGCCCCCCCGTGCTCCTGCCAAGAGACGCGCAGAGCCCAGCAGAAACTTCCCCTCCAGCCACAGCTGCGCTTCCAGCCTCGGCTGCAGGTACCACGCTCTGCCCGCGTACCGGAACAGGACGGCACTTTCCGTAAAGCTCCCCAACTGCAAACGTATCTTCCTCCTGAACTGTTTGGTACAGTTTTAGGTCTGTATTCAGATAGCTCTAGTTTAACCAACAATGTAGGTTTCCATCTGATTGCATGTATGTGGTTGCTTTTTATCCTCCCACAAATGTGAATTGTACGATTTATTCTAGTTAGTAACTGTCTCTGTGCCTTAGACAGATACATTAGAGAGTGAATTTATAATGCGGAAAGGTGCAGGGCACAATTATTTGCTTAAATGGGTTTAAAATTAGGGTTGGAGCATACATTGAATCATCTCAATTCATCCCTGAAGAGGAGGAGGGACAGCAAATGTCTTGGCACTTGAAAACAAATATCTCTTACCCCACCATTTCTCCCAAACAGCACTCCTGCCATTTGAGAGTGGTCTCACACAGACATTGGCACTGATATCAGAGAACTAAATGAAATAAAGGGAAAAGCTATAGTCAACAGCTTTCTCTCTAACTCTACCCACATAATGAGCACTGGCTATACTTACAAAAAAGTATCTGGGAATGTTAACAGACTAAACAACTCGGTAAAAGGAATAAGGAGGCAGTAGGGAGAGAGGGACTGAATTTACCCTAGAAAAATACATCTTGATACTACAGGTACAGAAAGCATTCAGTTTCTATATAGGGGTCCGATAAATTAAAAAGTAGGTGGAAGCTGGAGGTGGGTGTTTGGGATGGGGGCACATTTCCTGCAGAGGAAAAAATGGTCAAAAACCGAAAACAGTAACAGCAAAGCACAAATGAAGAAAAACAAACAAACAAACAAACCCTCAGGGAAATCAGGCATCAGAGGTTTGATAGACATACATGCACCTCCAGAACCAGATGTGTTTAAGAAACCATCTCCAGGCAATTAATGGCCAGGAACACGCGCTCCCCTGCCCAACCCAATTTTTTTTGTTGTTTTTCTCCAGGTGTCAAAAGGTTTTGTACCTGCACCTAGATCTCTGGTGTGGGCTGGATGCCCAGAAACTCCATGTGCAGTGTGGCAGAGAGGAGTTACCAAAAACCTACTGCTGAAATGGAATGGGCAGGTACCTGGAAGAGACTGTATCCCATCTCTAGCATCATAAAGATGTAAAACAGGGACTTCTGGCTACTTAAGCTCACACACTGGCTGTCTAAATGAAGAAATGTTGTCAATAAGCCAGTCATAACTGAATGGGCAATTTAAATTTTGGGGAGAAATGAAAAATTGCTTTCATAAATGACACAAAGAGTTTTAAAGCTCAGGCCAGCTTCACTTACAAAAACACTACCATCCCAAATACCTGTAAATACCGAAAAACCCTTGCCGCCTACCTGGAATCCATTTGGTTTTGTCATGCCCCTTTCCCAGACCCACAGCTGAAATTCCCTGCCCAGACAGAACCACAGACTGGGCAACTCTGGTGTCTCCCGTAGGAGAGTGACAGAACAAGCTACCCCAGATACAATTCACATTGTTTTGTTTTGTTTTGTCAAGGCTTTTCTATTATTTATTTTAGTTCTAGAAAATAAGGCAAACATTTTCAGGATAAAATAATTTTCTGGCCACAGATAACTGGACTGCTGTCTGAAATAGGATCTTTAGCCCATCTCACCCTTGAAAAAACAAACAAAAATGGAAAAATGAATGGGTTGAATAAAAATTCAGTAACTGCTCCCTCACACCTTTAGCCAGGATTACTTGTGAAACTAAATTCCACTTCCTCCATCTCACACTCAGTTTAGCACATGAAAGTACGAGTACCAAGAGTTACGGAAGTACCAACCTCGGCTCCCCATCAAGACTGAATTATCTGTCTCTATCTAAGACAGGAGTTCAACGTCTTCTGTTGAAAAACGGAAACTCCACCTCAGCCATGGAGCATCTGTGTATAACTAATCTTCTGAGTAGTAAATATTAGACTGACATACAGCAGTAAATGTACAATTTCAAATGATTCACTTTAGAGGCTGGGGTCCTGGATTCCTGGGAGCTGATTGTTAAAGACACACCAGACTTTTTTTTTTTAATCAGTGTTCCCACTATTTAGGATTATCACACCTGGTATCTTTGGATTTCCTATGAAAATAACCACAGCCCCTCCTGGCTACCTGATGTCAGGAAGGTTGCAACACCATGTCTACCCTGAAGCCACTCTACACGGGCTTAAGAGTGACTCCATCTTAATACAGTTCTTTGGCTGGAATTAAGATACTGGATCTGATCTGATTTTTTTCTTACTGTATCGCTTTGTATCAAAACTACCACCCGTTTTCCAGTGGGTGGTACCTAACAAAATACAAAGCAGAGGTGTGAGCACAAAGGAAAGAGACATTATAAATGCACAGAAAAACACCGTGTCAACACATACCAGCTGCCCGATACCTACAGAAACATTAAAAAAAGACAACTGAGTCATTATTTTAGAGTTTCGCTATATTTTCCATTTTAAAACATTTTACTATCTATCTAATGTCATTAGAGAAGCTTCCATTGCAAACACCAGAAAGCAGACACCTCCTAACCAGCCTACACAAATTCCTGTCAAAAATTTTTGTGCAAAGTGTTATCAGGTAACAATATTTACCATGTACAGTAATTATGAAAAACTCCGAGATTGTGTAATTATGTATTTTAATTACATGATCTGATTAGCTTTTTTAATCACTTCATAAAAAGAAAGGAAATTCACTGAGGTTGTCAGAAAGTTAATAAAAATAAGGTAATTCACTGCTCAGGCTCACCATGGTGCCTTTCTAACTACTTCCTTGCTACACCCCACTGTGCCTAGGTATTGGAGGTCAACTATAAGTATTAATTTCCTTACTTTTATTAACTTTGGTGACAACAGTTGTGCTCTTTTGGCATGGGTTTCTTTTGCTAGAAAACACTTTTCATTTAGTGGAATGGTATTTTAAGAGGTGCAGACTCCTCAAAACCAAGAACCTGGTTGACCTGAAATCCGCCAAGAGACCCAGCCTTGCCCTGCTCTGTCCCCGGACCCTTTGAAGGGACGTTAGGGGAAGCCGCTGTGGGGTGGTCGCTGTCACACAGTGCTACACAAGACGCACCACTGGCCTGCAAAGCCCACACAATTTAGCAATGTCAAACAACATATCAACAAAGCTGGCTGGTCACACTAGGTCGCATTAAATGAGGGCCATTGAGATCCATGGAAAGTCAACACAGTGCTGTGAGAAGACGATACAAATCAGGCCAAGAGTTGGATAGATGGATGCGGGCAGCTGAGACAAGGTGAGTGGCAGAAAATGGTGCCTGTCCTTATGTGAGGGGCTGGGCTCTTCTAGCCGCAGCGCCCATGGCAGCACCCATGGGCCTGCCCCAAGGAAGGGCAGGACTTGGCAGCAGTGAGAGGCACAATTTCCACAAGAGCCAGGACAGCCAGATGCCTGCCCCGGGCAACAGAAATCACCCAGGGATCCAACTATGAAACCATAAGCAGCCTCTCAAAAGTGTCCCACCGACTGCTCACAGTGCAAACCAGGGGCTGACGTGTGCATGGGTGTGCGGAGAGCGCTGGGGGGTAAGGAGAGGGGTGCGAGAGTAAGCCGTCTTCTCCTGCTCCTGAGGCAGGACAGACTGTGGTTGTTTCAGCTCTGGAAAACAATTTTTCTAACTTTTGGATGAGGTTCTGCTCTAAGGAAACATTTTGTTTATATCCAAACTGGGAGTCTATAATGTAGTACTTGGCTATTGGATTCAGCAGCTCTGTTTTACTCATTTTAGGTTCACCCTCTCCCCCCGCCAGCCCTTCTTTATTTTCCTCCTTCTTTCTCTTTTTACCTTTCCACCCCCTCTCCCTCGATTCTCCGGAGAGAACAAATCACTTTGGGAGGTTTAATGGACTGACAAGAGGAGAAATTTAATCGGGGTGTGCGTGCATGGGCCAGGCAGATCAGAAGCAACCGCGGTGCAATCCATTTGGGCTGCCCCACCTGTGACCCCGGCCGGGCTGGGCACCCCCCTTTCCGTGGGGGCGAGACGGGGTGAGGTCCTGGATGCTCATGCGGGACCGTGGTCTTGCCTGCTTCAGGAGGAGAGGACTGCCAGATGCTGACAAGCCAAGAGCGGTTATTTCAGGAGACTTTTTTAATATAGAAACAGCTGACACAAAATGCATCTCACTGGGGAGAGAAACCATGCTCCCAAAAGTAAAAGACCACTAAAAAGCCTCTTTTTTCCAAGAGAAATCTAAAACAGTTTCGGGCCAGATATCACTTAGGTTTTTCATTTCCATTTTAGGAGACTTGCACTGGGTCCTTCCAGTCTTGCCCCATCCGTGGAGAATATTAAGGGCCTGCTGCAGCCTAAAAGGGGCAGATGTGGGCAGATTAAGAGATGGTGCAAAGTGCTTTCAGAAAGTAGAAACAACCTCAAAGAAAATTTGTCTTGGGCAAAAGGGCCACTCGTGGGGAAGCAGTGCTCAAGCCTCCCCTTTGCTGCGAAACATCTCCCCATGCCACACACCAGCTTTGGGGCAATGGGGGCACGCGTTCAGCTGTTGCCTGGGAAAAGACAGTAAAAAGGGGAGGGCACAAAATGATTTTAACAAGCTTTTGTACAGAAAATGGAAAATATTTTGTGCAACAACAGGACTCCTTTTCCTTTACACACATTACAGATTACATTTGCAAAGTATAGCTTTCAATATAGTGTAGCCAAAAGCAACCTAACAGCATAATTTTCTTCCCGGGTACTTTACTTTTGAATTCTTCTACGAACAATAAAGCAGAGATTTGGAAAAAATAAGAAAACAAAGAACCCCCTTCTTCCCATGTGCTTGTAAACCTGGGTGAACTTACAAGACCATCTTTTAAACAACCGACATGATTTACTCTTGCTTGTGGTGCAGGCGCTGGCTACTGCCAGTAAATCTTAATGGCACACAGTGAGTGATATCTGACACTCTGCAAACTCACTGCTACAAAGAACTTGCTCAGTTGAAGTATTTGTAATGTTTTTCTTTCACCTTTGCCTGTATTTTCACTTTTGCTCTTTCATACGGCATCACTACTCAGTGAAGCTACAATAGATCTGTGACGCCTACTTTAAAGCTTGCTTTTCTGTGCAACTGGATGGCATAAAAAGGACCACCAAACTATGGCTTTTAAAATAAGTTTCCCGACTGACACTACAGACTGAGAGAGCCATAAAAGACAATTACCAAGAACAAATATCATTTTTTTCCAAAAACTGCAAGTATTTGCTAGCATGAATCACAACCAACTTCTAACCCGAGATATCTAAAGAGAAAAATCTCCGTGCTTGCATGTACTCAGCCTTGCCGTTTTAAACTGTGCTGTGCTCCTTATTAATCATCTACAAATGATCCAAGCACTTTCCAGGATTTTATTCTATAACAAGTTATTTTCTAACAGAAATCAGTAATTTTACAAGTTACCATGCATTATTGGCTTCTCTCCTTCCCCTCCACTTATGTTTTTCATCTCGTTTCTTTCTGCCGTTTCTCCATCTCCTCCCAAAGCCAAATTATTAGACTGCAAATGGGGGGCAGGTCCAGACACCCAAGGGGAGAGCCAAGATCTCTCCTGGGGAAACTACCATAGTGAACTCAGTGACTATCTGTGATGTTTGCTGGTACTAGGGAATAATATTTCCCTTGGGCACTTTCTGGATAGAGTCTACCACCTGGGTTAAGTCATTATTACAATCAAGCAGCAAAAAAAAGGGGAGGGAGAGAAAAGACGAAAAAACACTACAGCAAGCATCATTAAAGCTCATCAAAAGTGCATTAGAGAACACCTGATAATATACTCTGAACATTAATGATCCTTATGATATACCATATTAATGCAGATGTTATCTGAATTCATGGAAACAAAATTTTCCATTCACACATTTCCCTAAAATAGGTATTGGAAAAAAAGCTCTCTGAAAACTGTTAGTTGCCAGCACTTTTTTCTGTCCCTGGAAACAAATAAATAAAATAATGCCTCTGAACCTGTATGTGCTGCTGATCACAAATCTCAAACAAGTACTCTGACTTCGGGATGCTTCTTGGCATTCACCGGCAATGTGCTACAGTTAAAATGGACAATGGTAAGCCAGTATTAATAAAAAGGTTGTGATTGTGTTGGCTTAAATTGGACTATTATCGCTACTAAGATCAATTTTACTGGCAGCCTTAAACTCTCCGATGCTGGGCAGCGATTTCCCTTGCAATTTTTCCCCTTCACATTACGAGGGAGAGGCATGAATGCCACAGAATTGATAGTGCGACTCTGTTATAAGGTGCTAACTGCCAGGTTATAGCAAGAACAGCTCAGTTGTCTGAAGAGCCTTCAACCAATAACTGAAATGGAGGTCAAAAAATTAATTCTAGGCACTGCTTAAGTCCTATGTTCCTCTTTTACGGAGACTGCAAATCATGTCAAGTTCTGCATAAATAGGTTTTCTGGGGGTATTAGAGGGTGAATTACTATCATCTAGGTGCTAGTGCTTAGTAAAGCAAGGACTATCAAACCCATTTTGCCAAAATCGAATATGAACTGCTGCTCTCAAAGAAAGAAGGTCACCCAACCAAGAACACTTCATAACAAAAGTGATGAAACAAAACAAAAAAACTCCAAAACACATGTACACTCGTACAAAGGAGTGTTTTAGAAACACACCATTCACCCCTAAAGACCATTCCCTTATCACTATTTGAAAGCTGAAGTGAAATCTTTTTCCTAAACCAGGAGCCTATAAGGTTTGCAGCATCTCAGAATTACTTCTAGAAACATGGGAAGCAGGAATTATTTTTAGTGCAGCTGAGAGGCCAGGCATATTTCAGGCAATCTCCCAGAGCCTGCTTCTATACCATGTGGGACATAAACCCACAAACTATGAAAGAACCCAAATCAGTACTGTTTTCTCAAGTGACATCCATTATCCCTCATCTGAGAAAATTAACACGTGTATCCAGAAGCTCAATAAACTAAGCT
Organism: Rissa tridactyla; assembly: GCF_028500815.1. Classification (NCBI taxonomy): domain Eukaryota; kingdom Metazoa; phylum Chordata; class Aves; order Charadriiformes; family Laridae; genus Rissa; species Rissa tridactyla. The sequence continues at coordinate 79,097,085 of NC_071469.1, read as the reverse complement.
CAGAGCTAAAAGTCTAGGATTAACTCTTTCTGCGTCACAATAAATGACATCTTTTAAGTCAGCAAACTGCTAATATATTCTATTTTATATTCAGTGTTTCTGCCATTTAAAGCAAACAGGGGCATCAAAATACATTTACGCTTAAGCATAGTTTCAAAATGTTACACTACAGACGGTAATCGAGAATTTCCAAATTCCAAACAGCTACAGAGATATAAAAAGGGAGATACAGAAGGGCCATTAGACCAACACATGCTGGTTTGGGTAGCATTAGGAAGAGTGTCACTAAATGAATAAATACCAGCTTTTGTGCAAAGTCTCTTATTTTTTGACATCTGAGTTAGCCACTGTGTCTAGCAGTAAAATGCTATGAATGTTAAATATAGACAACCTTTGTTGCTCTGCCAGCTTATTTCTACATCAAATGATCATATTTGAAGACTTCTATTCCAGGCAAGTGTTTAGTACTTTTTTTCGTCTTCCTGGTCTGCCAAAAGATAGGATATTCAACGGATCACATATATTTTTGTCTTCTTTTTGCTCAGATTAATAAATTGGGCAGTCCATAAATCTGAATGGTACTTATTCTGAAGAGTTAAGCACAAATACTTATAAAGATTGATAAAGCTGAATTTCCTGCCTGAGTCCATAGCAAACACCAGGCAGGTATTAATTCCAGACTGAGTTTTACTACGCTGCACACATGGCCCTGCATTCTGACATGCTAACATACACCTCCAGGTATTCAGAACAAAAGCAAGGAAGGCTTTTCTTGACCCACCAAGTGCATTGTACTTGTTTCCAAATAGTGCTCTGGGATGGGTAACTTAGGGAAGCAGTGAAGAGCGAGCCATTGTTTGTGACATAAACATATGAACAGTCAGGCAACTTTCTGCAGACTGTGTGTTATTCCTCCCAGCATCGCAGAAACGGATCTTGCATCTGGTGACGTGTCCTTCTCAGGGACATTTTGCTAACTATCTACCCAGCAAGAGAGCAGGAAACACAACGTCTGCAGAACAGTGAATTCTGCAGCAGGGATAATAATAATAATCTGATCATTACCCCAGCGCTTTAAAAATCGGACCCCCTGGCGAGAAGCCAAAATAAAACATCAAAGGGGGCCTCCACAAGCCGGGCTCAGAATCAACATTCGGGTGAGAGCCCATCACCTACTTACCCTGACAGCAGGCAAGAAAAGTTGGAGACATCTGCTTGGAGGCCAGGGGTCAGGCTGGCCTGGGCCCGTGCAGCACAGCACAGGATGGAAATGTGTGTATGTATTGGGTGTACGTGCCCGGGCTTTGGTAGCAGGGGGGCTGCAGCAGGGCAGGGGCTTCCAGAGGCTGCCCTGTGCTGGATGCAGCCGGCTCAACAGACCCACCACTGACCAACCATCACTGGAATGACTACAAGCGCCCATCTCCCAGCCCTCCTGTGGCATAAATTAAAATTAATTTAATTTTCCCCAAGTCAAGTCTGTTTTGCCCATGACAGCAATTGCTAAAAAACCTCCCTGTCTTTATCTCAACTCACGAACTTTTTCATCTTATTTTCTCTGCCTCTCCTGTTGAGGAGGGGGAGTGAGAGAGCAGCTGGGCAGGTGTCTGGCAGCCGGACAAGGTTAACCCACCACAGCGTAGCAGACTGCAAAAGCCTCCCCAAAATAAGAAAGACTAAGCAATACCTAAATCTGTACCCATGTGTTTGTGGGCCTGAATTTATGGCTTGCCTGAGAGTATGTATTCCATTAAAAACATTTCTACTGGTAATGTGAAATGCAAGGACTTGCAAATGCTGTGGTTACCATCATGAAGCTCTCAAGGTCGCTGCTACCTGCACACTAGTTAGATATGCATGTCATCTCGGCTGTGTTGGGGTTCACCTGTGCTGAGGGGTGACTGAGATGGGCAGCCTTTGTCATGGAAGAAGGGAGCAGCAAGTTGTTCCACAGAGAACTTAGAAAGAAGTAAATGTACCACATGAAACACTACCCAAACTGATTCAAAGACAGGTTTCTAAGTGTGCTGAAGCACTGGGGGCCAAAAAGCAAGAAGGCTTCTAAGTTGCTGCAATTTTTAGGAATCAAAAATCCATCAATGAAAGAGAAACCTCCATACTTTTTTCCTATAAAAGAACTTTGATTTCTTGGAAAAATCAATAAGAGTTGATTACTGAGAATGGAAGCATGAACATAACACCCTTCAGGCATCTCTCAAGTACCTCTGCAAATCACATGGCAGTGCTAGGAACATACCACTGCTGCTAATCGCATCCTCTCCCATACAACAGATGAGCTTTCTGAAGTTGCAGCGGATGAAGAAAGTACCAAGCTGAAAACAGGGCCTTCGCTAAACGCTGCCGTTCACACCAGGCTTGTGGCCTGGCTGAGGCTGTCACAGAGAAACTGCTTTCACAGCCTGGTCACAGGGATTACTTCATCAGTTGAGACAGATGAGGCACGCAGTATCTGTGGTGCCACAGAACATCTAGGGATCTGAAGTATTTTTGATAGCCTGTTGAAGACAACCTGCTCTTCCACAAAGCTGTGCCAGGATGCTCAACAGGAAAACATATATTCAAGACAGTTGGAGAAGTCAAAGTGTCAGCAGTCCCATCACATGGACCCACACACTCACACATGAGGCCTCGTGATGTCCCTTTCTAATATATCACTATGTATTCTTGTACTAATCTGATCCTAAAAAGCTGTTGCAAGGTCTCCATGAAGCTGCTGAAGTAAATTAAAGACTATCCATGATTTCTCATGCACCTCAGCACCCTTTGTCTGCATTTCCTTTTTCACAAAAGATAAAGCAGCCTCCACTCTGCAAAACAGCTTCAAAATGGTGCTCGTAACCATGTTCACACTTCCAGCAAGGGAGTGGAGGGGAGGTCGTTGACTCTTATTATCTGACCAAGGCAACAAACATGCCTGGTAGAAGTTAACCTTTTTGTAATCAAGGATCCACTTGCTTATGAACTCTGAATGGAAGATACTTTGTTTGCAGAGACCCACGTTCAAGGATGTGACAGAGCCTTGTGGATGTCTGGCATGATCAAAAGGAAACATGGCAATAATATGTCAAGTCACAAATTATTACAGCCTCTTCCCAACTCAAGTATGTGGGTATCCCACATTCCACTCATCCATATGGTTCAACTGGGGAACACTTTTACTAACACATGGCCTCTTGAAAATGAAGGTTAAGAATAACAATTGCTTGTTATTTTTAATTACTTGTTCCTGTTACAGTATGAAGCTTAACCTGACTTCTGCTGGGAGAATACAAGTCACGAAGGTGGTTTCCTTTTTGATAATAGGGAAAACTTTGCTTGTAAGTTGGGAGGGGGGACCCAGGCCACCTTACAATCCACACCAGCAGAATTAGCTCTTGGGAGCAGAAGAAATCATTGTGTCCCTTCTTGATATTGATATCTATTTTTGTCAAATCCTTCATGACTAAGCAGTACGTAAATAAACTATAGAGAGGGGGTAGGACAGTACAGTGCAGTTATTTGATAAAGAAAACCCAAGAGACTATCTTTCCCATGGACTTCTTAAAACGAGGTTTTGGAAAAAGATATATTGAGTCTTATGGGCAGAAACAGGTGCTCAATGGCCCACAATAAGGTTATTTATCTTCTTTTGTGAATCCAAACCAAACATTTTAAAACATAATAATTTCAGCAGACATATGAAAAAAGGCCAATTGAAATTTTCTTAACATTTGTTCTGTTAAGTCAGACATTTTGTTTATCATAATGCTGCATCTACAAGCTAATGCAAGCCATAACCCCGAAGGAAGCCATCCATTTCACATTAGCCATATCCTCCCCATCTCATCCATGGCTTTTTTTTTCCCTATGAAACAGCAACATCAAGAGACAGCTCTGTACTTCCTCACAGTTGCACCCCACTAACACAAGGATTTACTGCTGCACTGAGGGAGCCATATGGAGTCATAGCACTCTTCTTTCCTGTCCCCTTTTCCTATTAAAGCTGAGACATTTAACGGGCAGTTCCCCTTAAGACGCACATGCATCTACAAACATCTGGCAACTCAAGAGCCAGCAGCTCTCGGTATGTTCTATAATTTCTCAGGTTTAACCTGTGATTCGGCTTGGATCCAGGCTGTCAGTGATTTCCAGAAGTACGAGCTACGGCACTCACCCGATAACATTTTCATCTGTGCAGACAAGCTGTCTGCAGTTGTAAACAGGAGCATAACTCCGCTCAAGCGTATTTCTAGGCATTAGAAAACACAAGTCCAAAGAGGCAGCTCCGCAATCTCTGTTCATTAGAACATACCCTGTCACTCCATCGGGAATATTTATTATGATGGGCCATAATCCACTTAACATCTTCTGACAAAGTCTATCAGTCTTTAACAACTTTGATTCTAGAAGTGCAACGGCAACAGGGAGGAAAATTCATAGAGAGAAAGCGACTTCCACAAAAATCCCCCTTTACGAACCTGCACGCCCTGTGTTAGCAGACACGATCATCACTTATTTGTACCTATCAGCTTTGATGATAATTGCAACCCACTTGACACTTGTGTTGAAAGGCAGTATTACCAGCAAGAACTCTGATAAATATACCACGAAATCTAAATTCAATAATTCTATTTATCTTGAAGTCACCATCGCTAAAACTGTTTCAAAATATTTGTGCGTTAAAGAGAGAGGGAGGGGGATGAGGGAATCTTGCTTCTTAAACCAAAATGACTGAATCACTGCATTAATGAACACAACTTTTTTTTATTTTTCAAGTTCAGTGAAAGAATGCCATCTATGCAAAATTTTGATCCCACATTACAAAATAATTACATGATAATTACATGAGCATTAAGATGTCTACCCCCCGAGTAAAGCCACTGCACCCAACCGCTAACTAAGGCAGGCCTGGAATGTTTCAGCTTATTAAGGAGAAATCCAGCATTGAGCAAAACCTCCAGCTGAAGCAGATTTCCACTCTTTTACTCCTCTGATTTCTAATTAATAATTAAAACATGTTCCTTTCTTTGGAAACCCAATTAGACTTGCGCATCAGCCTGAAAACAAACTTTTTTTAGTAGCTAAGCTACTTCTCATGGTTTAATGGGGCGGCAGGAGTGTTTTCTACACAGCTCCACTGACACAATTCATTTATTTCTTTCCATTCTACAATGGATATTGTAATCCATCCCCAACAATATAAACATTACATTTGCACAGCTAATTAGGATGTTGGCAGTGTGAATTAGTGACCCTCTGATTTCTTCCAGTCAGGGCTGCCCCTGCTGCCTGCACTCCTTAGGATTCACAATTAGGCAATTATATTTTCCGCGTCCTTTTTTCACTCTAATGCTACCTCTGTCCTCACATTCAGTATGACTGTATGCACCAAACGAAGAGTTGTGGTGTTTGTTTTGGGGTGGGGAGCCAGGGAAGGGAGGGAGGGAGGGAAGCGAAGAGTGTCACGTTCAATCCTTTTCCCTTTCATCCTCTGCTAACTCGACATCAGAGAATGACAGAGGGTCCGGGAGACTGCAAATTATCTCCATAAATGTTTTAAAGAAGTGATTATGCAGAGTGGGTAGAGATATATTCTGACGGGGAGTGAAGCAAAGGGAAAGAGGGACAAAATAAATAAATCCTGTCCCCGGGTGCAGCGGGCTGGTCCTGAACCTCCATGCAGGCCTGCGGTCACCGAGCTGTCCCCAGCCACAGGATGATGACAAATTGGAGAGAATTCAGAAGAGGGCAACAGAAGTGATTAATGGGCTGGATGGACTGATTTATGAGGAAAGGTTAAGAGGTCTAATTATATGTATCTTTGTTAAAGAACAGCTAAGGAGGGTGCAGGAACTGCTTACACGGGGTTCATGTATGGTAAACACCCTCACCGCATTCCACCGAGCACGTTGGAAAGGGCAGGAGGAGATCAGAAAACAAAATTTTACGCTAGACACCAGGAAGACATCCGCAATAAACATTAGAAAAGAGCTGTTTCCAATGGGAAGGACTAGAAACCTCATCGTTTGAGAGCTGTAATGGACAAAGCACTAAGAAAACACACTGCAGGGGATAATGCCTGTTTTAATGTTGATGCTTGTTTAACTCACTGACTAATGTACACTGTGGAGACATAGCATCTTTGTTAAAGCTCAGTATACATCTCTCAGTTCTCCTCTGCTGTGAGAAGTCCTCCATTAAAATCACTTATTATTAAAGGCACTGCAAACATTTTGGGCCAAGTACATGCCACGCTGTATCAGCTCCCGATCCACAGCTGAGGAATCCAGAAGATCCAAGAGGACCAGTGATTGCAAAATTAAATCTCTTAGTTCTCAAGTGTTCTCAAATGCTAACCCAATGGTTTCAAAGTTCTGTAATCAAAACAAACAAAACCCACCACCCCCCAACCTAGACCACTTTGCAGAATTAAACTGTTCTCTACTTTCTTCTTTAAATATGGAGACGCTTTTATGTCCTAGGAAATCAAGTGTTTAAGAGCAAATTAACCTTGGCATTTGTGTGACTGAAGAACAAAAATAAATCAAGAGAGCTAAACTGTTAGAAGTAATGAACCTGATACTCTTACTTATACCCAAGTAAATTAGGAATAGTGCCATTGAATTAAGCCAATGGAAATACACTGAAGTAGAACTGGTATAAATTAGCAGAGGACCAAGCCAAACATAACCGGAGTGACACATTTCCAGGCCATGTGCAGAGCTCAGGCCAGGGAAAATAATTTACAGTCAGTTCATGGAGACAGGAAGCAATGATGGCAGGCACAACGGCTCCATAGCTGCTGTAGCGTTAGCAAGCAAAGCTGGAAAATCCACGCGCTGCAGGCCCCCTCCGCAAATCGCAACAGAAACCAGTCCAGACTGTAGCACTATTGGCAAACCATTGTTTGAAGAGTAATTCCACCTCCAATTTTACACTGCCACTATTCACAAATATAGCTATACATATTGCCTGTAGAGACGTGAAACGTTTCAACTTGTACAGCGATCTGTCCATCATCTTTCCCATGCATGAGACTACACACAGCCTCAAGCTAGCACAGCTGGACCTCCAGGTGCCAGATTAGGAGAAACCGAAAAGGTCCTTTTCCAAGAAAAATACAACACTCCTTCCCCCAACCCCTGCTCACGTGCATGTGTGAGAACTAAGCAGGCTTGAGGGGCTTTATTTATTCCCTGCTACATGACCATTAAGCTCTACTGTATAGATCTGATTCTGCCAAATTCTGTCACTTAATGTTTTAGATGTAAATTATAAAAAGAGATCAGGGCAAAAAATACAGTAGAAAACAGATGCTCTAGACTCCAGGGTTGGTGGTTTTTTTTAAAACTACTGTTTCCTTTACAATTTTATTTATTTATTTGGTAAGTAGAGGAACGTGACAACACATTCACTGCCATAAAAAGAAGACAATGGTTTTCCCAAGCTTTGCCATTTAAATCCGTTCCCTTCCTCACTGAAGAGGCAAAAAAACCCTCCTTTGACAAACTAGACTCCCCTGCTAGACAAGGAGCCGTACACAGCAGTCAGTCACACACCAGCAGCGCTATATGGAGGCTCCATGTTCTGCTAATGCTCTCCCAAGTGCATTAGAGAGGCAAGGAGCACAATAGCTTTTTGCCTCAGTTTCCCCATCCAAGAAATAAGAAACATAATACTGAACTGCTTTGCAAATTTTGTTTAAAATGTTACTGTGAAATGAAACAGCCTTGACAAGCGAGTATTTCAAGCTGAGCTTTCAAATGATACCACTAACGTTCAACTGAACTTTGAGTTCAACTTCTCAATTGACACCACTAAAAAGATTTATACAAAAGCTTTACACATCCATGAAACTGAGCCCTCTTGTGTAGTTTACAGTACATTAAATCACTATACATCAGCACAAGTTTCGTGGCTCTTAGGACAGTCTGCAGAAAGCACTGAGAACAGAGAACTGATAAAAATCTGGAACTAAAACAACCTCAGCCCTATTGCAACTATCAAGTCACAAAATCTACATATTATAGCAACATCATTGATCTGTCCTGAACTGACAAAAGTTTATAGTAAAGAGTACCGAGAGTCTCTCCGGAAACTTTTGAATGTCGTTTTAATTTGAGATTTGACAGGGCCCAATAACACTTGTTATTTTCAACTTTAACTGGGTCTGTCACTAGTTCACTGCAACAGAAAGTCAGTGATGCGTTAACACTTTTGGTTATTAAATTCGAAACAGTTTCTCTTTTACCAAGGTTTCAGCCATGTTGCCTGTTAACCCAGCTTGCCTGAACAACAAAGGCCCGTCACAAAAATCTTAGCCCTAGAAAGAGTTAAATATTTTTTTAAAAAAATTTGTCTTTGCTTCTCATTTTATGTGTTTATTTCCAGAGCGTTTCCAAATTATATTTGTTTAACAGACTAGTGTATCTAAATCTTTTTAGCCACATGTATCACTCACCAACATGATTTTATTACAAAGGGTATGTTATTAAAGCTTAACCTTGCACTCAGTCGCTAATCAAAAACAATTCAAGCAAGCAAATCAAATGTTCCAACTTAACTGAAATCTCCTCCCCTTAAGCAACAAATAAAGCCTGGCTGGCTCGCAGGGAAACTTCCATTTATCAGCATACCCACAGCTCACTCAAATCGGGCACATTTCTTCTGTCTAAATTTAGCTGCTTGCATTTCTTCAGAACTTTAATTCCTGAATATTGTGTTGACCCTACTGAGACTGCTGAAGTGCCAGATCTTACAGCGGCAGTCATATCAAGATTCATTTATGGCAAGCGTAAGAAGCAAAGTTGCTGTAACACACAGGCACGCGGTTAGGAACAAACACACCAGCGAAGGGATCAGGCACGCAGAAACTGAGATGTGTCTTCCAGTAATGCTGGCAACGCTGCATCTCACGTATGCGCTCGTGCTAACAAGTAGTACGTTAAGCTACTTAACCAGTGGAAGAGGAGAAAATGATAAAATCTTACATACATGTAGGGAGGTTGATTTCATTGAGACTCCACTTAGGTTTTCAAATCCCTCCTTCAGCAGAAGCAGAATCAATCACTGAGTGCTGATTTTTGGACAGTATGAAACCGTGCCTTGACTCAGAAAATACGAGCTCCTAAACCACTGCTGTGCCAGTGAAATGCCTCAGCAGCGGGGACACCTGTGTCCTCTCCGCGCTGGAATCTGCCACTGAGTTACGGCAGGTAGACAGGCTTCACCGGCGGATAACCAGTCCTCATCATCCCAGTGAAGGCGAGCGCGGGGCAAGCACCGCAGTTTTCACCGCTTCTCCTTGTGACAGGAGACGGAACAAATTCTTTTTTGTAAATGCAAGTTTAAAATTTATATTATAACACCGAATCCACCAAAGCTGCCAAGAGACATTGAACTCATGGGATCTGTGAAAGTTTTTCACACCTGTGTTTTTCTCCTGTGCCTAATATTATGGGAGGCATTTTGGAGGATTTTACAATGCAAGTTTCAATGAGACACTTACAGTCTCCCTCAGGCAAATTGTCACAGCTGCAGAGGTCTGCTACCCAGCTGCCAATCAAGGCAGGCAGGGAGTATGTGCAGTGAAATCACAAAAAAGGCAGGCTTCATTAGACTGCTGAAACCTAACTATAGGCTATCTGGGCATGCTCAAGCCCTAAAAACAGGGTTGCTTTAGAAAGAGGAATTTTTTTCTTTCCAACTCAAGAAAAGGCTCTAGTACTCATCGAGGAATGTGCTGGTGCCAACTTTCCCCTTTCCAGTTTCAATGTTTGTTTTGCTCTGTCTAAAAAAAGAAATTACATCGTCCTATAAGCTTTTATTATTAGATTAGCTGATATAGTTGGAAAAAGTGGACAAGATTACAGGTTCCACATCCCTTTGCCAGATCTCCGAAGTGTGTCTACTTTTTCCAACACTAGAAGCTGCTCCAGTAAAATATTATTTCTCTCTACAACCTTTCCTTCCTTTATTTCCTTGGAGCACTACAGCTAAAAAAAACCTGCTGGTATTAAAGGCGAACTGTACTGGAAGAACTGGAAGAGAATTTTTCCTCCTTCACTCCTAACTCAGAAATATTCCAACGGAACTGATTGAATTAAAAATAAAAAAGAGAAAGAGAGATCTGCAGACAAGGACAAACACACAGAAGTTCAGCCGAAATGATAATCAAGTGGGAAATTTAAAAACACATGGAAACAAGTGGCATATTGTAAGCCATTTAGCAAAGTTAATTATAGGTATTCACTACATCTGGTCTTGGCCCCTATTCAGCAAAGTATTTAAGCATGTGCCCAGGTTTAAGCAAGCGCAGGCTGAAAAGCCAACGTGTCCAGTCACGTGCTGGAGTCAGGCATCTGCTGAAGTACTTTGCTGATGCAGGACCGTAACATATAATAAGAATCGCCCTGAAAGTTATCTAATAAACAGCTGTTATTTTAAGAGCGACACAAACATAACACACATTTTATGCCCCTAAAAGAGCTGGTGTCACGAGGGTATAAATCCGTATCTAAAATTGTTTCAGACATAGAGGTGTGTATGCATATATATTTTGTGAATGAAAATAAAAAGGCAGGCATTAAACTAAAACATAATCAGACACGTCAAGCTGCATATTATCCTCTATCCGTTACCACACTTAACCTTTGCTATCCTTACTGCTTCTTCGTTATTTCTTACCAAAAATTTGTTATATTTTGCCTCAAGTTAATTCTTGTAGGAAAACAGGGACAATTTTGGGGTATTTTTTAAATTTTCACTCATTTAGAACCGCTTCTGAACATGGAAAATAGTGACAAATTTCTCAAACATTAATGTTTAAGTGGTTGAGCAGCAGACCTCAAATTTTCTGAATTTCCAAATAGTCACAAATCTTGCTAAAATAAGAGGCACTGGGGAAAGCTGAGCCCTCCCCCTCATGGCATTTAGAGTTAAAGTGGGTGTGGGTGCCTCGAGTGCTGATGTTTGAAAATTCTGGGCTACCTATTTACAATCCCAGGCGTATTTCCTGAGCAAATTGTGCTGTGACGACTGAACCTTGCAAATGTCAGCGGGCCCGCTCGGGCAGGGCGCAGGCAGCAGAAGCGGAGCCATTGTTGCTGGAGCCCGCAGGGAGGAGGCGCCGCCAAGGCAGATGGGGACGGCGCTAATGCGGCACCTCCCCAGGGCAGCCCCCCGGCTCCCCCCCGGGGTCGGGGGCTCTGCCGGCACCACCTGCCTCCCTGGGGCTGTGGGGGCCACCTCGCGCTGCATGGCGTGACACGAGGTGGCATGTGTGCTACCCCAAAAAGCATGGCACAGGGGTGCAGCATGTGCCACGCTGGACAGCCTGGCAGGGGGTGCCCCCCCAGATGGCAGGGCAGAGGGGCTCCTGCATGGACCACCTCAGATTCAGATGGTCTGGCAGAAGGGTGCTTCAGCCTCCAGGACCTGGGGCAGGGTGCCATGGGTGCCACCCTCCTTGGCTCGGTGAGGCTGAGGGCAGCTACTCTGTTTGCACGTCCTGTGATGAAGATGCAGCTCATGGGGACTTAACTGGCTTCTGTGATTTCAAGACAACAATAAGAACCTCCAGCCCTTCTCTCCTGCTAATGTTACTAATAACCTCCATATTGTCATCTATCCTACCTGAGCTAACAGTTTATAAACCACCACCCGCAGCTTGTCCCTTATAGTTTATTAACATACACTAATAAACAGCATGCTTCACTCCCACTGTGCTGCCAAGTGAAGCCAGTCAGAATAACTGCATTAGCTTTACTGTTCTTTCTCAGCACATTTTTCCCACATGGGAACAATTAGGACAAACTCCCTCCAGATCATACTTAGAGATCCATCATATTTGCAGGAAAATAATAATAATAATAATCTTTTTTGCAAATGCATCTGTAGGCATCTACAGAAGATTAACCTGACTGATGTTACCAAAAGTGATAGGCTCTTAACCTCCTCGGCTGTTCCCCTGCCTGGAAGGGGTTAATGCTCCCCGGGCTCTGACTTACACCTATTATGCTCAAGTTTAAAAATAAGATGTGAAAGATGCATTATGTAAGGCCAGTACTGCTATCCTGCCCATCTCCTATTTTGGAATTAAAGATCATCATTGCTCACATCAAAGGGACTGGGTGAGAATAAAAGAAAAGACAGGAACAATGAAAATAGCTACCCGACACAAACCAGATCAAAGGACCAGGCACAGAAAATGAGGAGCTAGGGGGTCCTTTAATTACTGTCCACATCCTCCAAGTCATGTGGTGAAAAAGAAGGGAAAAAAGTTTTGAAGGCCACTGGGTTTTGTCTTGCTGTGGCTCCTGTTTCCACAGTCTGTGCCAGTTCCCTACAAACTGCTCTGCTTTTTATTTTTTTTTCATTTTATTAAAGTCAAATAGGACTCCTGGACTCCAAAACTCCTCCCTTATGCCAAGAGGAGGAGAGGGAAGGAGGGGTAAGAGGGGCAGTAGTGGAGATAGTCTATAGCAATTGCCTGAAACAATTTCAGGAGGACTGCTCCAGGCAGCGCCCCAGGAGCTGCTTTGGGAAGGAGAGATCTGGCTACCTGAGGCTAGTCTTTATTTGCAGGCCTCCTGGGTTGAGAAAACTTCAAATTCACATAGGGCACTGCTCCATGGGGCAGCAGATCAAACCTGGCTACTAGCTGTTTGAGCTCAGCAGCAGAAAAAAGGATTGCTCTGGGACTGAGCGTAAGTAGAAGCATGATTAAACTTCAAACGTTCCCCCCTCCCCTTTTTTATACACAGCAGACAGTTATGGCTAATATTTCAATATGGACTTTAAAAATACACTGCAAATAACCTACTCCAGCATGCTGTCTGCAGGTTTAAAAATAATAAAGAATTAAACTAGCGGTATTATTGCAATGAAGTCAAACCTTCAAGTTTACCTTTCATGAATCATTAAGGGAATGTTAAGTTATTTAAAAGGATCTCTTTTTATTTAACTCAGATGTCAAGATTAAAATTTGGATATTTGACCACTGATTGGAGTAGCATTTACTTCCTTTTATTTACATTTCAAATGTGGTGCGCTTCTCCCTAATTACTCTTAAACTACGTTTATTTTTAAAAGACAGTATAAAAATAAGTGGCATGAGGAAAAAATAGGACAATGACTTAAAAATTCATAGGCAAGAAGCTGACCAAACTTTCTAGGAAATAATAATGCTTTGTCACTTTTAAAAATATTTTGGAAACGAATAGCTCCAGGATGTTCCCAAGAAATTGTATTTGCTAAGATAGATGCTAGCAGTGAACACAGACAGAAGTCACTGAAGAGAAAAATGTATTCTTGTCTCAGGTCAGTTTGCTTGGTTTTATGCTGTATGCCAAACTAGAGCATGAAAAGCATTCAAATAGAATTTTATAGACTTTGAAGAAGGCAGCTAATGTCACCAAGACAACATCTAGAAAAGAGGAACACAGAACACAAAGGCATCCTTCTCCCCATACTATTTACAGCTTGGAAACTCCTTAGACAAGCAGTAAGGATGATGTTTTAAGAGGCAATTTAGCCTCCAAACTCCAGCGAGTGCCAAGTTACTTCATCTTTCTGATGAAAGTTGCCTCCATCGTTTCCTGCTCTTGGACACTAACACACAGTGAACAGCCATTCTCAGGAGGACAGCTGAGGACTAAATCAAGCAAATATAGACTACAAAGCTGCTTTCCAAAGTGGGCATCATGCCTAGGCTCAACATCTAAACAGTATGCTAGGTACACGTACCAAGTTCCAGTTACCTGTCTTGCAAACATCCACGTTGGGAACCTTGCCCAAGCAAGCCTTCAAAGCTACCGTAGGTCTGGTGGGATAAGCACGGGAGCAGTGGGACTGGGACATTTGCCTCCTTGTTACAGGTCTCAGAGTATCACATTATCCATTTAGATAGCCTTTTGATTGAGAGAGCTTCCCTTTTGGGCTTAGCCCCAAATGCTAAGAACAGATGAGATGGTTTAAGAAAGTCTCCAGGTAAAACATGAAAAGGATGCTTAACATCCAGCTTCTGACGAATAGCTGCACTCAGGGAGCCACAAGGGCTAGGGAAATAAACACGGTCAATTAAATGAACTGATTGAAAAGAAATCAGAGATCACTCCGGGGAAAATCTGAGATGCAGTCATACAGTCACCGCAGTCTTTTTGGAAGGTGGTAAACGGGGCAAAAGGCAGGAAGAACGGGAGTGCCTTACTCATTTGGCAAAAAGTGGCTGCCATAAGGAAGGAAATAAACTTTAAAGGAAATAAATACAAAGCAAAATCCATGATGGGTTCAAAAGGAGGCTCAACCAGCTCACTCAAAGCCTCTTGAAATCTCAGCCCTGAGTAGGGAATTCTAATGGGGGAAATACAGTAAAGACTCTTCAGCAAATGTTCTGTCCTTTCCACAGATTGTCCCACAAAATGCACTGATAGATGCTGAGTAATCTTCAAAAACACTCCAAGATGAATTAACAAGAAGGAATTCGTTGGAGACAAAACTAATAGGGATGGTGCAGATTAAAAGTCATTTTTTTAATCTCATCAGAAAAATACCTACATGCTCATTCATGGGAGAGAGTAATTTTCTAATAGTTCAGCTATTTTTGATGCACAAGGCATTGGGAAGATAGTGGGATCACTGAACAGGACTGCCAGAAGTAAAGATCTGTGTGGGAGAGCTACCTCCACTTTGTGTCTTTCCTTTGCACCTTTGACAGTAGATGCCGGGGCTGCCCAAGCAGCAGTGCGCTTTGGCTGGGCTCTGAGCTCAACGCCATACATAAGTGAAGAAGGCTAAGCACGAACGGAAAGCACGCTTCTCATCTAGATAAGTAGTCTGGAAAGGCCATAAATGTGAAAGCAGGCGGTTGAGACAATGCCAGCGTATCCAAAAATCAAAATAATGAGCTCATGCTGCCGTCACTAGGAGCGTGTGTGCCTTTTCCTGTCTCACTTGCTGGAAGCCCATGGGTATTGCTGCAAAGGCAGGGAAGTCCTAAAGTGGTCTCTGACTCCAACTCAAGAGAAGGGCGTCTTGCAGAGCTAATCGAGCTATTTATCCTAGGGAACTCAAGTAACATTTGCTATTGGGATTGTGGAATTCTGGTTTTTACTGTGGAAGTCAATCACCTGGTTAATTCTCATTTAACCTTGCCAGAACAGAGCACTGCTCATTAAGCCCTTTCAAACTGCACCAGAAAAAACCCTCAAACTTCACATCACGCTACAGATTCCTTTTTTGTGAGAAGGATCAAACAATCACAGAATAATTTAGTCTGGAAGGGACGTATGGAGGTCACCTCTCTATGAACTGTTCCTCAAAGTTATTTTGATGCTACCACAAGAAAGTCGCAGGGCATATTTGAGAAAATGTAACCACTTTTTTTTCCCCTCTTTTTTTTTGAGAATACTTTATAAGAAAAACAACTCTAACAGACTAGCTCCTGGAAGCCTGTCTATCGCTGGGCAGAGAAGATACCATCTTGCTATGCTTCCCAGAAGCAGGAAATTTGCTTCCCAAGTCCCTTTCGATGACAGTGTCTCAGGGAATTAATGAGGCAGCAGCCAATGTTGGAAAAGAAAGCAGAGCAGTGTTCAGTGCTTGACAGAACAGCCTGGGCAAAAGCACAGAAAAATAAAATAAAGTAGATGTATTTCTTCCTTCTACTAAGTTTCTGATTTTCTAAGTGTGAAAGATATTATCCACTGCTGAAGTTACTAATTTCTTTTTACACTTCTCATTTCTTCTCCTGAGTCAACAATCCTAGCTTTTGTGATCCAATTCTTAGTTGCTGCTACTGGACCCACTCTACCTTTTATCAGTCTTTTCCCCTTCTTCCCTCCCCACACTGTTTTGACATTTCTCATCTTCCTCTTGACAGTTGCCACCCCGTCTCACACCCTCTGTTCCTATCTCTAGTCCTGTTATTCTAACCTTTCTCTGGCATACAATCATCAGCCTCCCTGATGTCAAGACTGTGCCCATCCTCTTTCTATCTCTTCCTCTACTTTTCTGTCATCTCCATGGTCAGAACATCGAAGTCTATTCTTCCCTGAAGACATTCACTCTCCTTGCCAACTGCTTTGTCCAAGACCAAGAACGATGTGGGGCTATAAAAGCAATATAAAAGAGAGGGTGAATGCTTGCCAATCAATCAAGTGACTGTTCATAATGAACATCCAGGCAAAAAAAGAAACTTTGTCAAAATTACAAGAAGACCTAAGCGAATTTAATGCATATCCCAAGGTTAGGAAATAAAAAAATTAATGATTACATACTTCAGAAAGGCACTACTGTTCAGTCAACACTCCTTCAATTTGGCCCTAATGGAGTCAAAAGAACAACTTCACAACTCTACTACACATTTTCATACAAGTAAAAGACAAAGCATAACTCTGATGCTTCTTAACTGTTATACACACTGCCAGATTACAGTATTTATGTACACATGGCTATTTCAAACATAAATTAACTGATGCCTTACCAAACTTGCCCTCTCATACTGATATGAGATACATACTCATACTGATACATTTTTGCATAACGAGTTTTGCTCAAAACCTTTAGGTTTTTCAATTCTAAAACATTTTTAAAGACTCATATGAGGTTCCTAATGCAACTATAAATCTGATAAGATTTGCAACGAATCTGACCATCTTCCTTTGAGTTTAACTTGGATTTGTTCCTTCATGGTTCCACAGCACAAACTTAAAATAACCTGGTGAATTTCCTCCTTACTCTCCAGGGCAGATATAATGTTCTGGCTGTGACTTGAATGAAACTCTGCAAATTATACAGCAAGAACAACGCGAATTTCAGAACATTCACCTGAAGACCATGCTATACCTTAGTGACACTTTTGTCCGGTACTAGGCACAACCCACACCCAGGAGCGGAAGGAGACCTGGGCTGCAAGGCCACACAGGCCCGTAACAAAGCAGGGAAAAGGAAATGTCCCAGGAAAAGCAGGAGTTGTTTCGCTGGTAAATGTCCCAAGTACTTACCAAAGGGACAGAAATAATTTTGGTGGTACTTCTCTCCATTCTTCCCTTTTCTGCTCCCTCCCATACTGACATTTCCCCTTCATCTACTGCTACCTCCCAAGCAGCTGCTACCCTGTTACTACTCTTCTACCTTCACTGCTACAGGAATTCACACAGCTTTTCCTGTAGTATGTTATTTATCTCCTGCTATATCTTTAAAGCTAGGATGTGGCAAAAGAAGTGCAGAAATCTGTTTCCCTCTGAACTACTCTCTTTTTTAAGGTATCTTAACATACAGCTGCCTGTTTTGAGGGAGAAATCCTCCTTTATACACTTTCCTACCAAACAGCGTGTCTGGGAAAGGCAAAGAAATGGGAATCCAGGCAAAAGTCACTTTTTAAACAAACCTTTTGACTTTGTTCATCAGCTGATGCTCCGCTTGAACCTCAAAAGAGAAAGATACCACACTAATGTCCCTACTTAAAATGTTTTTCAGTGGTGACCAGTGGGCAACAGCTTGCTCCTGCTTCATGGACCTCTCCTGCTTCATGGGACTCCAGGAAAGGTGGCCACCACAGCCCCAGGGGACAGCCAGAGTGGCCAGGTGGGACATCACTGCAGCATGGACACCCCGCCTGGGCACAAGTCAAACACCTCACGTTGGGCCTGGGGAGGAGTAAGCCCTCGGGAGGGCCGTCCAGGACGCCCAGGGCGTACGCTTTATGTTAATCAGTGTAATTACCCCTCTGCCTCCAGCCCGACTGATGAAAATCGCCCCGTTTGCAGGAAGGAGGAACATGCAAGCAGAGAGCAGGTGCCGCCGGCCGCTTCCTGAGTCGAGCGAAGCCCTCTGACTGTGGCAGCCCAGGCTTGGGCAGGCTGCCCACCATCACCAGCACAGGCTCTGTGGTGCAGTGTGGACACAGTGCAGGAAAGGAGAGGGACATGGGGGCAGCCCCTGTCATCCCCTCATGCTGGCGCTTGCCCCAGTGCCTGCAGCCTTCCTCCCTCCTCAGCAGTGCCGTCCCCCGCCTGCCCTCACACAGGGCCTCCCGCCTCAGCCACCACACACCCCACCTGCGCCCTACTCTCCCCACTGCCTCTTCCCTCAGGGCCCAGGGCTTGCGTCCCTGCCACCCCCTTCCCCACACCGCCCACCCCACGGCGACACCCAGGGGTCAGGAGCGCAGGTCCCACCTCAGCGTGGGGAGCACGGCGTGGTGGCTCTGCTGGCGTGGTGGCTGTGCTGACGTGCTGGCTCCGCTGTGGCGGCAGGTGGGCGGCAGCGCAACCCTGTGCCTCACGCAGCCAGCGCCCGCTCCGGCTGTGAGGCGGCACAGGAAAACCTGGGGCTGCGCGGCCAGCGGGGGCTTTTTGTTTCGTTTTTAAGTTAAAACCTGCCCCTTTTTATTTTCAGGAGTTTGCTCACAAGAGGCCTGCTCCTCCAGCTGCTTGTGACTGCTGCTTCAGCGTCCTACAGACTGACCCACACCCCAAAATTCAGCATCTCCCCTTAGCACGGGAGCCATTTTTAAAATCTGTTTCCAGAAAAAACAGATTTTGTCCTTTCCCTGCGCTCCTCCCAGGCTGGGCTGGTGGCTCGGAGGGTGTTCTGTTTGCCTGTTTACACCAGCAGCCATGGCCGCAACTGCCAGCAATGCACCTTAGCATGGAGGAGCACAAAGGCGGGCAGGCGGTGTGTGGGTGCACGTTATCTCCATGAATTTTACTCACTTTTCTCTATCCAAACGACCTTGTGGTGCTTGTCGCTTAGGCACTTGTTTTCCACATCACTGTCAGCGCTTCCGAGGCCTACAGGCCAAGAGCACTGGCCAGAGTTGGAAGGCCGCAGGAGGGTGAAATGGGTGCTCTAGTAAGAAATCTGGCTGCCCAGGGGCACTTTGTCAGTTATCTTTAAGGCAGATAAGGCCAGTGTCACTCTGTCTGTCACCTCACAGTGGCCAAAGAAACCAGGCCTCATTACATTTGTGGATTTAATTATACTGGAACCTGGAACATCAAAGATGGGAGGTCAGCAGCAGTAACTCAGCAGGCTCTCAAGCCTACAAGGACAGAAAAAAAAAAAATCTTCTTTCCACACATGGACCTTCTAATCTGAACCACATCCCTCCCTAAATTGATCAGCAATGGCTGTGTTGGCATTAGGCCAAAGTTTTTTACATGGTGCCTTCAAGAAAGTTGCCTTTCCTCGCAGCTGACTTGTCCCTTTCGTAACCAATGATCATGACAAGGCAGATTACCAGCCCCTTCGGCAGAGGGGGCCCATTAGTCTGTTCGATACGATATCAGCTGTGATTCACAACCACAATACTTGGGTCTTCAGGATACCCTTCTCCTGCCCAAAGAGCCAGCAAATGCTCCATCGTTTCAGTAGTTGAGAAAAATCCCTTGAACTTCAGCCCGTGCACAAAGAAATCCTCTGTTGCCTCTTTGGGGAAAACATGACAGAGCTCCAGCGAAAACCCCAGCCTCTTCATGATAAAATAAACCACAGTGTCTTACCTCAATAAGGCCCATTCATTTTACCATCACATCCACACCTGCACTTGAGCCAGGATGGGAACCAACAAAATCACAGCAAAAGTGGGTAATCAAACAGCAAACCAGCGGTAATCCCTGGTTAATGTTTATTCCCCAGGTTAGGTTTTTTTCCCCTACCCAATATTTGATTTCTGTTCCTCTGGCACTACAATACTGCTTGCCTGCCCACCCTACACAGTGTCTATATGGGAAGAAGAATACACTGTTAGCGCTTGCAAGGTCCATTTAAGATATACAATATCCTCCATACAGTCTGTTAATTCTTAGAGAATGATTTTTAGAACAGGCAAAGAAACACCCTCCACTAAAGAAATTAAAATCTAATGTGAAAAAATGCCAGTTGAGGTCTATGGTGTCATGGTTCACAGGGGAGGCTTTGCCCCCCCTCAATACTAATTACCTACTAGGCAGGATACAGCACTATACGTTAAGCACCATGTCTGATCAAGCAGAAGACTTTTTTAAATGGTTTACTAGTTATTAGGTATCCTGCACTCTACATGCTGTGCTGACATAAGATTTTACTGCTTGTGGATGCAATTGCCAAAGACCAAAAAGTATAAAAGGTTTTATTTACTTAAAGAACACAAACAACTATGGCTCCTGAACACTATATTGGGGGAAATCCCTTAAAAAGTAAAAAAAAAAATCTGTCCGACAGGTTGCTAGTGAGAAAGATCCAAACTGGCTGAAATAAACCTGGAGAGTAACCGGTATAGAATACCGAAGGTTTGAATCTCTGTTTTCCTCTACGTGCATCTGGTGCTATGGGGTATGAGCTTGTGGGGGGGACAGGAGAGGAAGAAGAGCTGCAGAAACACGCTTACGCCATGCATTGGAGTCCCCGGACGATCCTGTTCTCCGGTGTCACTATCTGCTGGCTTTGTGGGCAAAATTGACTTCTCGTCCCTGGTAGCTGGCAAGCATACAGCCCAGCAACCTGACAAAGCCATTGATTTTCCTTGTCCTTAAAGGCACGCTCCGCTGAGCTCAGAGCCGTGCACTTGTAACTTTAAGGGGGGTGCATTTTATTTAATTGTGCCTTTTCTTGGCCTGAATTTCCCCCAAAAAGCTGAAGAGGGCATGTGCTTATTATCTTTTAGTGCAGCATGTGCTCGGTGCAACCTCAGCTCTTCGGATACTTGGGTCTGAAAATTAGAAAAAAAATTAATTGCGAGGAAAAACAAGGCTGCTCTGCGACTTTGATTCAATCAATTACCATTATCTTCCAGCGCAGCCCTCCCTCCCGCCCCCGGACCAGTTGTGTTTAACTTTCTTCGCCAGTCGCCGCGGCCCCGCAGTGCGCTGGCGGTGCGGCGCTGGCGGCTGGCTCCCGCGCGGGCCCTTATCAGGCGCTCCCAGTCAGCGCCGGCCCCGCACAGCTGTCAGGGACCCCCTCCGTCCCCCGCGTTATCTGCCGCCGCAGGCCTCGGCCGGGCGAGGAGGGGGCCCGCGGCCGCCCCCGGCCTCCCCGCAGCCCCCCGGCCGGGCCGGGCTCTGCCGCTGGCCGCCCCGCTCCCGCCGAGCCTCCTCCAGCGAGTCCGAACCGTCTGAAGAGAGGCAGGAACAAAACCGCAAATTTAGATTAATAAAGCATTTGTTGATTCTACAGAAACTTAGCAGGCCCCTAAGAAATCCACCAGAGACCTGTGCAGCTCCAGTAATTTTCTGTTATATTATCTTTCTTGTAAAATACTTCCCCAGACAGAGCCCCCAAAGGGGCTCAAATATCACTGTGACTAACCGAAATCAATGTGCACTCACCTATTGACATTTTTACATAGTTTTTGGATTTAGTATCCGGCCCAAAACACAATCAAATCTTCTGCCAAGGAAATAACAGGCACTTAGCTAGTCAGCTATTAGTGTTACAAAGGAAAAAATGTGGGCACCCAAGGGAGATGGGAGAGACGGCATTGACGTCAGGGGTAATTGGGTGTCTGAGAGAAATTGCCAACGGCTGGCCAAAACCCCCAGAGGCCCACACAAAGCCGAGCTGCAACTCTAATAAAGGAAAGTAAATTCTAGAAAGGGGCTTTGCTGCAAAGAAGCCTAGCAGGAACCAAAAATATCTCCCACATACACAAACACACACACACACAAATAAAAAATACAAAATACGTTTAGGAGCTCTCTTTCGCACATCTGGTTTAGGCTAAAGTGCTTTCTACTTTTTTTCCAGGACCACATGGATTTTTATGTTGTACCGTATGTTCACCATCTATTTTTATAAACAGAATGCAGGGCTTTAAAGAAACTTATTTTTAATCATGTGGCTTTAAACTACAGTCTCTCTCTCTGTCACCCACTCCGGCACCGTTAGAAACGGTTCAGTCTTTTCTTTAGAAAACCCTGAAATTCCACGGAGATTGACAAGTCGAGCAGAGCCATTGCAATGGCCACGGTTGAGGAGCTGTCCGACTGGTGAAACCACGTTTTCACGTATAAAAACTGTCATCTGTACTATATCTATGTATTTCAGCGCCAGCACTCCCCTCACACACGCGCTCCGCTCACACGCGAGACCTGAGGGAAGAGATTTCAGATCAGACACACTGAGCAGAGTTTAGCGAGGACTCGAAGGCTTTAGCCTCTTCTTTCCACTCATCCAGATCCCTACCGTACAAACACAGGCCCACTGTCCTCCTAATGCACCACCACAGATGAAGAATAAAGTATATTTGACCAGTTCTTATTAAGACCTATATTTCTTCATCCTCCTTCTCCTCCCCCAGGACTTCTATTATACTCCTCCTGCAGAAAGACTCAAACATCTCATCACTAACCACGTTGTAAAATTCAGATTGGTGCTTTCCAGGATGATAAACCGGTTTATATCTTCTACGTAAAACACAAAAACCACTTTTTAATAGTTGATTTAGAGTTTAAGCAAAGTTTCAAGAATAACAAGATGATCAAGATCTTAATGGGTTCAAATCTTCTATTACACATACTTGTGTCCACATCATAACCATCATCATCTTGCATCTACAGGAGTCCTTTTAAGCCGATCAAGTGAATGTTAACAATTTCACTTATAAGCTGCCCTCCACCCAGCCAAAGAGCAGAGGAGGCAGAATCACAATTTAGGAAGAGGCGAAGGTACAAAGCCACACACACAAAGCACAAAGGGCTCCTTAAGCACCACAGCAGCTATGGTGTAAACAAGTCTTTAAAAATATATATACAAAATAGAGCTAAGTTTGAAAAGATCAGAAGCGCTTGATCATAAAATTGCATCGCAGAGACCAAGATGATTATTGCTCTCAGAGAGGGAAGACACACAAAAAGCTCGCTAAGAAATATAATTACAAAAAACCTTCTACACAAAAATCAGATGCAAAACAAAAAAATACCCCAGAGCTTGGGATGTAAAGATGAAGTTTCTTCATCTCTTCCTGGTGAGCCAAAGTCTTGCAGATGATGCCATTCTTATGGAAGAGGGTATGGAAAGGCCCCATCGATGCTTGCACTGTGCACGGGGCAGCGGGGCAAACTGGGGAGCGGGGCGAGGGGAGTGTGTCTCCACTACCTGCATCATTCCTTAGCGTCAAATCTACAGGCTTCGCTCGGACCTCTAAATGTTAGCCAGGAGCATCAGCCGTTCTT